>NC_139844.1:14823062-14923062 GCF_963691815.1 Echiichthys vipera | reverse complement strand
CTGTTAAGTATACAGATTCTTCTAGCCATTAGATATCACCTTATTCATTTTAAGCATGTGAAACCCAGTGTAACACATCATATAAAACGTGACTGACTATTTATTCCTCTACAGCCATGGTGCAGGTGAAAGAGCTGACCGTTTCACCCAGCATCGCAGCTCATGACCTCTCCACCAAGCTGAAACAAGTGGAGAGCTGGCTGGAGAAGAAGAACCATGTTAGAATTACACTGCGATCAAGACGCGGCGGACCTGCAGTCAGCCTGGTGAGGAAAAACACATTCCCCCAGATGACATTTTCTCTACAACTTCGTCTACTGCACCTGAAATGGGGTCAAAATAGTGCATCTGTGTGCATTAGAGATCTGAATACCCAAATTAAACATCTGCATGGCCAATATTAATACAGATTTAACGTTATCTGTGCATAAGTCTGCCAAAAAGTTACAGAAAAATGAGTTTGTCCACTGGAGAGTACTTGAAAAGTCACCAAACATTAATCTCCAAAAAAGGTGATCCTTATCCAAAAAAGTGCAGGCTCTAATACTGAATAAATTGTATTTGTATGTTACACTCATAGGGTGTGGTTTGTAAGTGGTAAGGCCAATAAGTACTTTGTATGTCCCCATGATCAGGAAAGCTCCAACTGCGCTGTTGATTTTTACTTTAATGGCTCAGAGGATGAGGGACAATTGTGCAAATATCCTTTTATGGTCACAAATTGAGCATCCCCCCCCCCCCCAAAATGTCCCAACACCAACATTTCTTTTTACATTTTCCACAGGACGCAGCTCTGGAGCAGATGGTGCAAAAATTGGAGATGGTGGTGGGATTTGTTTCCGCACCGAAAATCATACGTGACGGCCAAGCAGCCATGTGCGTCCTTCGACTGCCTTCAGCAAAGGAACTGTCAGACAAAAAGAAGAATAAGGCTGAGGCGTCGCAGTCGGACGACACGTGTTCGAAAGACACCGAGAGCAAAACACCTACCCCTCCTGTCAGTAACACGGACACAACAGAAGAGTCTACAAAGCAGTGATCTGATGGAAATAAAACATTCTCATAAAAAACACTTGGAAGTCTGTGCTTAAGTGTCACAGTAAACCCCTTCATCAGGCTTTACACAGTGTTTAATAATAATGCATCCAGAGCAATGAAATAACCATTTTAGTCCTCTGAAAGGTTCAAAGCTGGCAGTTATCTACAGACTGACTTTTATTCAATTAGTTCAGGTCACCATGCACAGGTTTTATTCTTAAAAACACATCTGAGGTGCCCCATATTTCACTGTACCTTTTAAAAATACAAATGGGTGAAAAACATAACTTCCACCACGATCCCATTTTCCAAATGGTAAAGTGCATGAGGGCTCTCTCGCAGACATTTTCATTGATGCACACTTTATATAAGGGTTCAGGGTTTAGTGTGGAGCTATAGTGTCTTTGTGAGGTGTTGAGCCACGACAGACTGCTCCTTTATCATTCTCCAAATGTGTGGACCTCCAGTAAAGCAAAGACACCACTTCCTCCCCCCACCATGATGTAGCCTGACCTCGCAAAATCGCAAAAGCAAGTTAGTCTGGAGCGTCTCAATCCATTTCTGGAGGCAATAGACCTACAACTAATCAGAGCAATGAAATGCGACGTAGCGATGGGCCAATGAGCTGTGATGGTGTGGCCTCAACGTGTCTCGAAAAACCCCAACCCCTCTTCTTTTCCAAGCGAGAGTAATTCTCGCCGTATTTCCCCGGCACAACGGTGCGCAAACCAAAAATGACGTCATCGTATATTTTGTGTAAAGCACAGAGCCTAATCTTGATCAAAAATTTAAATGAACATATAACAAATGGCGCAGTTCTTATATGTGCATTTGTTAGGTTTCTCTAATCGTTCAGCTTTTTCCGTTAATGTGTCCCATCTGTAAATGTAACCCCGGTGTCTACGATTAGGAAGGTCAGCCTCCACGTGACTCTGATTAGATTTTAGTACCCAAAATGTGAACACAAATAACTCTGATGACCCTGGCAGTCCACCACGAACAGACTGACAGCACAGAAGATGTGGCTTTTATTGATTTTTGTCCACCTACTTGCGCCCATTTTAGACTGAAGGACGATAATGATCAGGTATTAAAAATCTGTGTGACCAATCCCTGGTGATGGTTTTCATAATAAGTGTGGAGTAATGTTTTAGATGGGATGAAGATATCAAACCAACACCAGCGGGTATCTTTCTCTGCTTTATTTGAGATTTATCTTTATGTTTTTGGTAAAAAAAGTTGAAATAAAAGCAAATTTTGGCGTACAGATACATTCACTTGTCACAGATAAAAGTGTTTGCTCGACTGGTGCGTCAGTTCCACACTTTACCAACACCTTTCGCTAACAGCAGAGGTATACTGTCTTGGAACCTTTTTTTGTGCATTTTTGTTTTTAACTAGAGTCATTCTTTTTTTCCTATACATTAAAAAAGAAACCAAATGAGAGAGAACTTAAAAACATAACGTTACCTTAAGGCCCAAAAAAATAAAATCTTTCCTAGATTGTGTTAGAAAAAAAACAGAGGATAAAAGCAGCTTAACTAGCCTGCGTGAACAGCATTTGTCAATAAGCCTCGAGTACTTTGTAGGAGGAGAAAGGTTTAACAAAGTGATAGTCAAGGTTGCCACAGTGAGGGCACTGCTGGACGTTGCTGTACTCGGAGAAATACTGCATCCCGACTCGAACGTCCACCACCGGCTTCCCGCAGTGCTTACAGTTGAGACGAGCCTGAGGACACACAGGGACGACGCAGGTCAGTTGACAAGACGTTGAATTAAAGTTCTGCAAGATCTGAACATCAGAATAAGCATATATAATCAACAGTCTACTCACTACCTTTCAAGCATCTCACAGTGTTCATCGACACTACACCGGAGAATCAGCAGTGACCCTGGACCCGAGTTGCACCAGCTGTTCTGAAGTTCAAACTTAGCCTGGAGCATTTACCAACTTTATATTCATTGGCTCGAGCCAAAGGAAGTGAGCAGTTAAAACTAAAAGCAAGACAGAGAATGTTTCTGACAGTCCTCTGTTCCAGTAGCATCTATAAAGTGGCTGAAAACAGCTGAGAGGAGGTGCAGAAGTCTAGTTTTCTCTCACAACACTTGAATGACAATATGGTGAAAGAGTATTATGGAGTCTTTGCCCAAGAGATTTTCACGTTTTGTTCCACAGCATAAAATACGTCAGTAAATGCCCCGCGTGGGTGTTTTTAGGCCTTTGTCTTAAAAAAGTTGGTTGCTAACAAGTGGCTAAAGGAGACTGTGGAGGTTGTCATACGTCATCACGCTAAACACACAAAATCCGTTGGAAGCGGTTGGCTGTGACGTTGAAGTCATAAGACAGTGCTGGCTTTTTACTTCTGGTAATTCCTTTTTTTCCTAAAATCATAAAAGTCGAGTCCATTTGTGAAGATTATCTTGCTGAACAAAACATATAAGTTTTATATATACTTAGTATCATAAAGTTTGTTCGCCACAGAGCTGATTTTCTGCAAAAATCCGAAATAATAAAAAATGTGATTTTTTTGTGGGAACCAGAGTGATGCCAACTTCCAGATCGGCCTACAGAGCTATGTCATCCCTGCAGCACTGTGTTTCAAGGGGCTTTTAATTCATATGATGAATCTGTTATTTATTCATTAGCAAATTGGATGTATGCAACTCCAATATTCACTCTCTTCTGGTTCTTTCTCTGGTCTCTACATACTCCTAAGGGAAATAGTTGGATCTTTAGCTGCTAAATGCTCCACTATGTGTACCAGCTAGTTGCTAAATGTGTCTGTCTGCTGTTTGTTGCTGGACAGTTGTACACCCACTGTACATGAACAACAGGTTTTTAGTGAAAACAGCTGCCTGCTGTGAGTCCTTCTGTACATGGTTAATATAAAAATACTGATTAGTACAGCTTTAATTTCAGTGAGCCATTGTATTCAATGTATTTATATATTTTATTTTACTTTTAGGTGTTTTTATTTTATTGTCAATAAATGTATTATTTTTATATTTAATATTTTATTTCCACTGTATTTTTTAATTGCTGTATTTGTCTTATTTAACTGCAGTCCTGAAATGTTTTTGTAACTGGTTCAACCATATAAAGCACTTTGTTACTTTGTATTACAAAAATAGTTCATTATTATAATCAGTAGTATAATTGGAGAGCACCACTGTTTGGGTTCATTGCTCATTTACAGGAAAACACATGTAATAGTTATTAAAATGACTGCTCTCCTGTAAAGTAAATCTAACTTTTTTGTTAGCGATGCTCATCAGTGTTTCTACCTGGCAACATGGTGAAGCAGCCAGTATATCGTAGGTGTACATGGTGCCCAGTTGATGCCAGCTCCCGTCCCAGCGTGACTTGCACTTGATGCAGACAATCTTGTGGACGCCTTCTAGACAGTCCACACAGATGGCGTAGAGGTGCATTAACCTGCCTGTTAGAAATAAAGTAATAATAGTCAGGTTTTACATTACTAAATAACAATTTGTCTGTTTATCAGCCTGGAAAATCAATACAATAACAAACTCATGATTACATCCTTGGCTCAATATCATGCTGTCAGACAATATATAGACCAGAGCAGACTGGGTGACTGCGCTATTACTGGACAGTAAGTGAGCCTGTCCACAAATAAAAGCCGACTATTACTGATTACCATGATGTGATTTCATTTCCTAAAAGAAGGGCCTGGCATGGACCAAAATAATTCACAATTTCTGTAAATGACTACCACTGTGCCAAGAAAAGTCATGGTTGGAAAATGGTTGCATTTAATTATATTTAGCGTGTCTAAAAAAGTTAATCTAAGCTACACAAGTAGAGCTTTAAAGGTGCCATGTTGTAAAAGATTTCCATGTCTTTTTTTTTATCA
Organism: Echiichthys vipera; assembly: GCF_963691815.1. Lineage (NCBI taxonomy): Eukaryota > Metazoa > Chordata > Actinopteri > Perciformes > Trachinidae > Echiichthys > Echiichthys vipera. Next base: position 14,918,146 of record NC_139844.1, on the reverse strand, counting down.
TGAAACATTTTGAGGTGCTGTACAAATACTGTGAAAGGCTCAATCCACAGAGAAATGCACACAGCCGTATTCAGAAACTATGCCTTTAAACGAGCCGTCAGGACTAATGTACGGGTGTGATGTCACAACTATACTATATATATATATATATATAGAAGGAGCAGCTACTTGCTGTTATAGTCATTCCCTGACTGCAGGGTCTTAAAGAGACAGGCGCTAAAACAGAGCGTTTCAGACAGAGGGTGAGTACAGGTATATTTAGACAGACATGATAAGAGAAATAATGTGTTTTTTGAGCATTAAAGCATGTAAATATGTTCTAGTAGAAACCCAAAATACAACAATGAACCTGAAAATGAGCAGAATATGGGACCTTTAAACCTCATCGAACTGTGTTTAAAGGTGAAACAGTTTGTTTGCAGTGAATTTGTGTTGTAAAATAAGTCCCTGTTAACTTCTTCACTTAAAAAACATTTCCATTTTCTCAAGACAAAATCGAGCTTTGAATTTTCAAAGGCAAACCTTTTAACTGCCGTTGAATGAACCAACTGACAAAAACTAATTGAATCAATCGTTGCCTTATAATTGTAACAGCATGATCCAACTGTTTCTCATCGCCAACATTTAGATTCTGCCTGGCCCACAAAGGCATAAAAACGGAATAAATAATCCTTTCATACTGATGCATATCAAGCACTATACATATCAAAGCCTTTGGGCCAGCACATCAAAGAAGCTTCATGTGGCCGCTGTGCTAATTTTACATTCATGTTGGACTGTGCAAAAGCCAGCAGAAAGCCTTTTATGTCTATACACGCAGTATGGACTGGGCTTATTGATGGATTAACCAGTCATAATTTGTCTTTGTAAAAAGGATGGCTTGAACATTATGAATAGAAAGTGAATATATAATTGAGCAAAATAACATGTTAATTACTGTAATTAATGTAAACGTAAATGATTATTTGTTTTTTTCATGATGAGAAACGAGTCTGGCAGCTGATGTCCTGCAGCTCCAGAGCTTGATAACATTACTTGATCCATGTTTTTCTGTGGGTTTTCAGGCTTAACACTGCACCTACAAAATCACCACAATTCACAATCGTTGTGTCCCTAGTTGAGCTATCTGGGTCCAGACCAAAATGGACCGTGGAAATTGTTTTACTTAAATAAGAGGTTTTGCACTGCTGATCAACTTTCTCCACATTTGCAAATAATTAAGTACAAAGTATTTGCTCTATTCTGACCTATGTGGACTCCGCACACTCTGTATTTGCGTCTCACGTCGCAATCTTGAACCATGTCTGACCTTGAAGGTGGCAGGGGACGTCGTACTCAATCTCGTCGTGGCGCGAAGGGCTGAGAAACAGAGTCCCGTCCACCAAAGGAAACTGTTCAAACACAGGCAGCGCTCTGTGGCACAGCGCACAGTTGACCATGTTTCTCTGGCTGGCACTGAGGGCTGACAGGATAAACCTACAGGACAACATGGACAGACACAACACTGTTAAGTCCTCTTCACTGATCGATTTGTGTATTACATGCTTTGGTTTTATCAAGAGTTGTCTTCATAAACAAGATGCCTTGTACTTAAACTAAAGAAACAATCCTGTGAGTAACTTTTCAGGACCATACCAGTGATATTATAAAGGTTACACTCATAACTTGTGTACCTCAAACGTCATGGACCACAGCTTACTAACGCAAATACAGTAAATGTCAATTCACAGTCTACATTTTTGCATGAAAATGTGTCTATATATTCATAGTTTTCATGCCCAGTGAGACAAATCATTCCAAGGTGACCAATAGGGGGAAAAAACAGTTTTAGTGTCTTATCATGGTTTACGTTAAATGCTGTTGTTTCCTGTTTACACATCCAGCAGAAACAAAGCATTAGAATGAGCAAACATTAGAATTACTGTGGAGTCATGTTTGTATCCATCAGGCAAATAAAGGTCCGATATTATTCAACGTTTAGGTTTATTATTTTATTATTTGACTTGATTTATAAAGTCAACCAAACGTCACTAAGTGATGTTTTCACAGCTTTGCTCTCCTTCTCTTTACAATGTTATAACATAAACAGTAAGTTCACCCCATTATACTGTTTGGCCTTTTGCAACATCAAAGCCACTATGATTGCGGTTGTTGGCACTAATATGAACTTCACATAAATAAAAATGATGGTCCAAATAACGGCACCATCTTTTGACGACAGTTCTGCAAACGAATGCAGGGGAGTTTGATTATAAATCCTGGAAGCTTTCATTGTGATCTGGTTCCTGCCACATGATAGAGGCTATTGTTGAATACTCCTATGTGTGAATGAAATACTTTCAGCACCGGAAATAATCAAATCATTAAGCACCATCCAAAGGACGTAAACAGTTTTGGGCGCTTGTGTTTTGACATTGCAATAGAGCCAATGTAGAAAAATATACACAAGACATTGCCATATAGTTTTGACAATATACATCGTCACATCACCCGGCCCTGGGAGCAATAAAGCTCAAAATTAGCAAGTAAACACCCAAGGATATTCTTTATAATTCTGTTAAGAGGCGTTGTATAGGCCAAGCAGACAGTAGAACAAAAGAAAGTTATTCTTTAATAGAGTGCTGCAGGAATGAGACCTTAAAGCCAGAAATTAGTTAGCATTGAAGTTAGTGGGCTCTATGAATGGGTTTTTGGTTTGATGCTTTAAATTAGATGTGTGGTTAACACAGGCTCCAAAGATTTAATTTTTTTGTTCTACGACATAAAACACGTCAGTAAATAATCAACACGTCGCTTTTAAAGCTTGTACTGTATGTGTCTTTTAAAAGGCGGTTGCTAACAAGTGGCTAAATAAGACGACAAGGCTCATCACGCCGTACAAGCGAAATGAGTTAGAGGCTAGTGGATGGTGTAGTTTTTACCTCTGGCAGTTGTAGAATAACCTTTTGTTTGCATTATGTTCTGCAATAATCCAAAATTCCCTCGACAAAATCCCATTGGCTTTTTGTCGAGGGAACCGAGATGGTGCAAACCTCCGGGTCGCCCGACAAAAGTTCACTCACATATAAAGGCGGAGGGGAAACCTGTTTTACAGTGTACCTGCGCAGCTCTTCTCCCTGGCCTGCCTGGGCATCATCCTCCATGCGGACGTGGTAGGTGTTGAGTTTATGTCGAGGGACGTGGGTGAGGAGCTCCGAGAGGTCCAGCCTCCTCAGGAACTGCACTGGGTGAGAGTGGGTGCCGTCACCCACACTGCTGGAGGTCAGCCGGTGATGGAGCGGGAGGGCGAAGGACAGCGGCAGGGGAATTACAGACCCTGGGTCGAGGTGACCTCCACCGCCAGGGCCTCCCATTGAGCAGCCGCCACCCCGACTGAGAGCTCCCCCGACCAGCAGGTGTTTCCTCTGCGGGTCCATGTGGACGGCTGATTTGAGGAACTCCCCTAACTGGCGGGAACCTCGCAGTGCTGCTCCTCCAGCTGCTGCCCCGAGGACAGCGGTGGGGGAGAAAGGGAAACCAGTTGGAGGAGACTGTCCCGGGGAGTCACATGGAGACTTCAGAGGAGGTCCCAGAGAAAAGGGTCCTCCTGTAGGAAGTCCTGCTGCTGCAGCTCCTCTCTCTATAGAGTTCTGACGGTCCATGGATTGTCTCCGAGGTAACTCCTGACTAGAGGCTCTGAGGGGTAGTTTGCCTCCTCCTCCTGCTCCTGGTGGCTTGCTTCTCTTGGGCTCCTCAAAAAGCCCGTCCCCGGGCCCTACAGCCCCTCCACTGGACCCATTTCGGCCCGTGCTCCTCTCAGATGGCTTCTTCTTGCGGTCGTCCTGCATACGTTTCACCTGATACCAGTCGGTGTCTTTCTTCAGGTGGCCCTGGCCGCAGCGGCAGGAGCAGAACCTGAAAGCCAGGTCGTAGCCCTTCTTGGTCCACATGTTCTGTCGGCACTGCTTCTCGTTCCAGGACCGCGCACGGCCGATGCAGTTGAATTGGACGAGAATGGAGCTCTCCCATTCGTAGAAACACTGCAGGTGCATCCAGTTACCGTACGGGCAGAGCTCGTTGTTGCAGAGCACCCGCTGGTAGTCGTCCTTATCCATGTTGATGGGGCGGTCCCAGCTGCAGCCGAGAGGAGTTGCACACTGAGCCTCTGGAGGAGTAAAGACAGGAGGGGATTATTTTGTTGTTTTCTCATTACAATCATAGAGTGTGTCATTTATTGAGTCTAAGACTACATTGTCTATGAATCAGTCACAACTAGTATGGGTGTAAGAAGAAATCAATACACTTGAGTATCGTGATATTATGTTGTATGATACTGTATCGATTCTTTAATTTACCCTCTGAGAATCGCATGACTCCCAGCGATCTCGACACTATACTGTCTTTGAGGCTGTTACAGTGTGAAGTTATTAGTATCATAAGAAAATAGATAACCTAAGGTATCAATTGGTATCAACCAACCATGCCATGCTAGCTGAGGTGAAACCCCTCCCCTAATCGATTTTTTAGATGATATGATAAGACAAAGAAACTTTTATATTTAAGAAGCTTATTTTTAGTTTTTTCTGATACAACAGTATGAAAGCAGCGTCTCCACCATCAGTCCAATCATATCAATGATGAAAGCGAGATTTTGAGTGCCCTTGCTGCCTCATCGCCATCGATTTATGAAATTCAACTAGGCCATCCAAGCCTGTGAGCGGCTCTATTCAAGCTCTGCCAACTGTCAAGTCTGGATGTGAATCAAGTAAATGTGGGCACACACTCTCTACAAGAAGTAGCTCATGATAATACACTGTGTGGGTGTGTGGGGGGATAGTTTCCTCCTTCCTTTTCCGGTACAGTCAGTGTCAACGCTTTCTTTTTCTTTTTCTTTTGCCCTCCCTCTAAAGTTACTACAGTGGAGAAAAATATCCATACTAGTGCATTTTTAGCACTACTTAGGTGGATAAAAGTGATAAAGTGCCACACTGAGTTCAGCTTGAATGAATATTTAAATAAATCTTTCACAAAAAAACATGATTAAACAATGTTTTGTAAGTTGATTTTACTTAATTTACTGTCCTGAAGTTTTCACACCACAGGTTCACCTGTTAATGATTTTACCAAGCTATTCATTTTTGGTCAATATAATGTAAGAAAGTAGCAAAAAAAAATAACACAAGGTGTCATATTCAAATGGCTTGTTTTGCCCAAAACCCAAACATAATTCAGTTTATTATAATTTAAGACAAGAAAACCCCCGGAAAATATAAACATCCGAGACGCTGAGCTCTAATTTTTGTTTTAAAAGCTTACTTAAGTTAATAATCATCAAAATAGTTGCTAATTTGTTATCTGTTGATCTACTTAATAGAGTAATCAGCGCAACTCTACTACACTGGGACCTATAATGACTAAACTTAGTAAATGTACATACTTTAGTGCATTTATACCTTTATATAGAAATGCAGACTATGACAGGTCTATATCACAGGTCTTATAACAATGTTATAAAATGACCCAGACTATATTACACCATTAACATCTAAATTGGAATAACCTAGGAATCTTCTGAGATGCTTTTCCCCTCTAATCCAAGTGTGATTCTCCCAGATTAAACAGCGCAGGGTGACTTTCTCTTCTTCCAGCTATTGGAAGTCATTATGAAGTTGAACTTAAATGCGCACACAAGCGGCGAGGTGTCGGTATTACCCTTAAGGAAGGCCACAACCAAAAAACTGTGGACAAGGTGCGTTTCAGGAAAAGACAACCGAGGCCTGCTTAGTTATGTACACACTAATATAACAACCATCGGTGAGTAACGTGGATGCAATGGCATTCAAACAAGTGCGGCATGGTGTCATTGAGACTCACTGAGGCTGCATTTGACAACTACGACTGTGACTATTTTCACAAGTGATTATCAATTTTTTCCCAAGAGGACCTCGAGGCGCCCAAATCCATTCATAAACATGCCGATAAATATTTCCAGTTCATCGGGTGCTACCCAAACGCGTTAAAACAAAACTAAGGAGTGATTTCGAAAGTACAACAAGTGCCTTTTAATTCCGCTGACATCCAACGCACCAAACAACACCTGTTTCGACAAAATTTCAACTTCTTTGCCCGTTGTTCCCACGATCTTTGCGCACCAAAACAAACCACAGTAGCCCTCAAAGAACAGTGTAAAGCACTTACACACCCCGGTATTTCTATGCAGTCCGGTACTAGCTACTTTCTGGTTCCCATATACAAACAATCCACTCCTTTAATAGAAGGCCTCAAGTCGTGATCAACCAGTATAGCCCATATGTGGCGACAATCAAACAACCATTAAATGCATACATTTTAAATAGAAGTTTGGCACAGTGTGCAGAGAGGTGAAGAGGGGGGGGTGTCAGAGGTATTCGCAACGTCGCCGTGCATGCATGTCACAGTCGCACAGACAGGACAGAGCCTGGCAGGCAGGCAGGCAGGCAGGCAGGAAGGCAGCATCACCAAACTTCTTCATCTGTGTCCGTTTCCTCTCTTACCACTTGAGCGCTCGTGTCTGGGTGCAGCAGCAGCAGCAGCCGCGGCCGCGCCTCCTGTTGCGGCCGCGCAGGCTCCATTTTCCTGCTCATCTCCGCTGCTGTTCGTGCGTTTGCTTTTCTTCCCCTTGCTGTTCTTCTGGTTGGGCATTGTGCGGGATTCGGGTGTCAGTGTGTTATTTTCGACCTCTATCAGCGGCTGCTGTCAACGCTCTCTGACATTTCTGTGGACTCCATTTCTGCAATGGTGGTGCTTCTTTTCTGCAGCTTTTTCTCTTTGTGTTGTTGTTGGTGTTGTTGTTGGTGTTGTTGTTGTTTTTGGTGTCCTCGTGCACGACAGTTGGTTGGCTTAGTGCAGCTCTGACAGCAGCAGTTTTCAAAGAATAAGCAGCTATAACCTTTAAGCACGAAGGCGTGTCCGTCCCTTGTTTTGATTCCTGCTCTGCTGTTTTCTTCCACCCCCTGACGTCACGGGATCCCGCCCCCCCGCTTTGGCCGTCAGCGACGTATGCTGCGTTCATGGGTCCTCTGGGAAAGCTCGGAATTTATGCAACAAAGGCATTTTTCACAATCACAAAGTAATGATGGAAAGAAGAAGCCTGTGGATGTTCTCACTTGTCCAGGTCATCGTTATCCCCAAAGCAATTTCACTCAAAAGTATCTGGACTTGGTTATTTGTCTAGGAAATAACCAAGTCCAGTAGCCTTTGGCTGAAATTTGGGGATGGAAAGAAGAATATAAGATAATATAAACCTTTATTGACACAAATAGAAGGACGCCAGTATAAAAAATAGTCTTGGGCAGCTTATAAAAAAACATCAGAATTGGTTTCACAGACAAGGGAGTTTTGTGCATACATAAACATATTAAGAGGAAATACAACATCCAACTACTGTAAACATGAATATATAACATAGAAAATTTAACATAAAATATGAAAAATACTCAAAATCCATTGTAAATACTATATACAAATATACAGCTACATCATCAGTGAAAATAATTTTGTATCAATAATCTGAATCAGCAAACTAGTAACTAAAGTACAATATTTTCCTTTTGAAATGTCTGTACCTCAAAATTGTACTTAAGTTCAAGTACATAGTTACTTTTCACTACTGATCAAAACCTACTGAAAGTATCAAGTGAAACATGTGCTCCTTTAAATTGTCTTTGTAAGCGTTTTATTATTATTATTATTATTATAACAATATTGTTATTTTTATATAGAACTTTATATCATTGGATCATTAATACTAAAATTAGCCATTTCATTTTTGGGAAGTGGAGCTAATTCAAACTGATTTCTATACTTTTGTCTTAAACAATGCATCATGGTCATATATATCTTTGCAAAGCACAGCTTTCAGATAAATGGAGTAAAATACTTATAATACAGGGAAGTACACTACTGTTCAAAAGTTTTAGGCTACTGAGGTGAGGTTGTGAAGTATGGCCCCCACAGAGCCCTGATCTCAACATCATCCAGTCTGTCTGGGATCACATGAAGAGTAGGGTTCTCATCTGTTCAGTCACTTGACAATTAATGAAAATAAACTATTAACACTTCCATTCTTGAAAGCATTCTTAGTTTACAGCATTTTTTCGCGCCTGCCTAAAACTTTTGAACAGTAGTGTAAATACAGACACATAAATACTTGCTGTCCCCACATTTTCAATTATTTTAGTAGAAATGTGATGGTGCCTGGCAAAAGTGTCGTTGTTTCCTTTAACATGTATAAATGTGACTCGTACAACTTCATCAAATCTAATCTTATCAAAACAAGTTTAACATGAAACAGCTGTCAGATAATTCCCACAGTAATAAAGGAATTCTTCTTCTTGGGTAGTGTTTGAGGGTTAAAACAGAACTAAAGGTGATTTAAAAAAAAACACATTGGGCTTAGATCAAACACAACAAGCTGTAACATTTCAACTTGTCTGCCTGCTGATACCACAATCTTCTTGCACCCAAACACACCATATCGGCCCTTTAAAATCAGTGTATACCAGTTACATAGTTCCAAAACAGCCAAAAATCACCTCAGGGCAGAAGCATTTAAGTATCTAATCAGAATGAATGAAAAGTAAAAGATATAACAAAATGAAAGCGAGGCCACTTCAAATCAACACATCTCATTCATGCAACAATGTAGCTTGCCCAGTCTTAGTGGTACATTTTTAAACTTGAATACAGTGTATCGTCTGTTGTTCAAGTGTGTTTCCACGAGTCACCAGACAAAAAACACACAGCAAAGCAGGTTCAAGGCTTCAAGTGTAAAGATTTTATTCCTCAGAGCGTAGTCCACAGTAACAGAAAACCTTTTTCTTTCAGGAATGTTATTGCCAATACAAAAAAGACAGTAATGACGCACATGAACACATCATGCAGGCATCCCACTAGTTCACAGAAATGGCCCGAGGTATTGGCACTGCTCTGATCAAGACTTTCTCCTGTTTGTAAGCGTTAACTTGTGCTGTAATCTGCAGTGATTGTGTTCAGCTCGCTCCAGTGCAACACACAGTAGGAAACCCAAAAATGACAGCGATGGAAGCAGCATGTTTCTTCCTTTTTCTCCATAACTTTTCAGATAGCCTATTGTTTTGTATTCTGAGGATCTTGTATTCTTTCTTTCATTTCAGCTTCATTCAAAATTAGAATACAATTAAACTCATTTGGATTTCCTGATTTCCATACATTTTTGATCCATCTTTTGCCACCAACAATCTTATACGGTAAAACGAAAAAAAAAAAAATCACATAATTCAAGTCAAAGTGAAACAAACAGCCGACACCTGAGCCTAAAAGATTTGGCTTCAGGCTGATACAACAGCAGTGAATGTGACATTGACTTGCAGATGAGGTGCGGTTTCATACCGCTGATAGTTTCCCTCTGTTTACTGTGAGAAGATAAAGTTTGATATCAAGTGGTAAACACAACAGCTGCCAAGCTGGAGATGTTTCATTCAGGCAAATATTAGGAGGTTAATGGTTCTCCTGGTGTTTATCCAAGACAAATATTTCTTCTCACCACCAAAAAGCTGCAGCTACTTTCCAAACTAAGGAGACACAAAGTGGTCAAAACTAAATCAATAAACAATAAATTGTGAAATCAATTATATGAATAAATATAGATGAACTTTGGCCATTTGAACCATTCAATTGTAAATAATAGTAAAAAACTCATTTATGATCAGTTAACTGGATCAGTTTTCCAAAAAGAAAATTATTTTACGATTTATTTTAAAAGTTTTTTAATTCAAAATGTTTTGTTTTTTTCGAGAGCTGTTTTACTTAATAATTAAATTGTTCCCCAATGACTCATCAAAGCCACGTTTTATTACAATCAAGACAAACAGGGCAGCGGTTGGCTATTGCTTTGGTCTAAATGAGTGAACAGCCGATCCCGTAGCTGTGTCCGCCATGCCAAATTCTTTGTGATGAAGAGAGGCATTTTTAATTAAAATGGGCATCTGGAAAAATTTAATTTTAACATAAAAAAAAACCCAGACTTAATGAAAAGAACATTTTGAAATTTAAACTGGAATAAAATAAAAATTACCTGAAATGTTATTGTTCATTTATCAAAGTTTTAAAAGATATTGTATTATTTCACGGTTTCATATTTTATTACATATTTTGTCTTTGATTATTCATGTCATAATGGGTTTTTTTGTTTTGTATGACCACTTTGGACTTCCACACCAAGCCGAAAGTGCTTGTCATGATATTTCAGCAAAATACGAAAACAAAATGGTCCTTTGACACAATAAACACCCACATGTGATGAGTTCTGATGATGGGAAACCAAGCAAAGTTACCACACCTGATCTGCAAGTGTCATTTGAAACTACAGTACAAAAGAAATGGCAGTAAATAAAAATAAAAAAAACTAATAAAACTATAAATGCACATCATGTGTCATCGTTGAGACACCTAATTTAAGCTACAGGACAATAATTTAACATATTTTGGTTGTGTCGATTTGGTCCTGAGAAACATCACAAATTCATCTTTTGCAACTGGCACCACTCACCCTGTAATCATTAAACACCAATACAAATTGTAAGATAAATACATTCGCCATTTGCTCCTCAACTGTTTCTCATACGAAAAGGCAAGTTTTGGAGTTTATTAAGCAGAGAAAATTCACTATTGACCATGTGTAAAAAGATGGAATAAAAACTACTCTGGCAGATTGCAACGAGTACAAAAAGGTGCAAAAGTCTCTTAAAATGCACTTGTCTTTGTAGTTCCTATGAAGTTGTTATCCTTATATTTCCAAAAGCACTGGTCTAATAACATCTTTTTTTTTGAAGTCAAGAAGAGGTAGTAGAAATGGCTTATGTCACACTACACGTTGTCTTAAAGCTGCACTAGATACAGTTTAAAATACATTACATGATTTTTAGGTAAAGAGCTCCCAAAGCCACTTGAGGCCAATAAAGGGAGAATTTACCTAGTGCAGCTTTAAAATCATTGAATCACTATAAGCAATTTCTCAAGATCTGAGTGCTCCAATCAAAAATGTGAAGAAGAAGTATCTCAGAGTTGCTAAATCTAGCCAGCGTCTTGTTCTGTGTGTCCTTTATATACCATCAAGAGAGCCATTTGGTTGTGATAGTAACCTTATACTGTCAATCCTCCTCAAAATTAACAAAAAAATACCTAGATGAATGCATAACTGAGATAATTACATTCCTTATTTGTGCGTTTATAGTCTTAAAAGTGTATCAAAATGACATTTCGGACCCGTGGTTGATAAAACAGCAGCGCCTGAGAACGAGAGAAACACCATTTTTTTTCCTTGTCATGTAAATCTATGAAGGAGGCCGTCGTTCAGCCCCTGATAACCTAAAATATTCTCAAATAACTATTTTGTGATACTGTTTGGCACAGTGAAATAAAAAGAAATCATATGCAGACATGCCAGCTGAGTCCGTCGGTGTACTGTTTGATCTCGTGTGTTTGAACTGAAATACTGAGCCTTGCACATGAAGGAAGATAAGTGAGAACAGAAGCTGGTACACTGCAGAAGCTCAGTATTTGAGAGGCTCCAGGGAAGTTGCTAGAAAGCCGCCTGGTACAAACTGTGACCCCATCATTCCTGGAGCAGGACGATGTCAACGTTATCGTGGACGCCCTGTAGAAGCATCTCGCCCTGGAAGGTGATCACCTTCCTCTTCTTGGCGGCCCTCAGGGTGCCCACCAACGCCTCGAAGATGTTGGCACACTGGTCGTCATTAAATAAGATCCCAAACTTCACGCTGGTTTGACCTTCAGCATCTGAAATAACAGAGCAGAGCGATGATAATCTTAAAAGTAATAACGACCCGAGTGGTTATGCTTTATTCTTAGACATTTCCCTCAGTGTTAACGTCAACGTCACACAAGATAAATGGGAATTAAGCCAAAATTAGCCATTCTGAGTTTCAGCTGTTTGAAGTGTTAATATCTGATTTTATTTGAAGTGTAACCACTAGTAATGGTGGCTTGAGGGTTTTTTATTATCGATATACATTTTGCTGATTATTTTTGCAATTAAGTGATTAATCGTTTAGACTACAAAATGTCAGAAAACTGTGGGAAAAGGCTCATAACAATGTCCCCGGAGCGCACAATGATTCCCACATATTGCTTATTTTGCCAGACCAACTGTCCAGAATCCATAAATAATTAATTTACAATCATATAAAATCAGCACATCTTGACATTTGAGCAGCTGGAAAGAGCATGTTTGAGTAGTTTCCCCTGAAATTAAACAATCAAGAATCATATTTTTGCTGATTATTTTACTGTCAATCAACTAATTAGGTGACTAATCATTTCAGCAGTAGGTGGCTGAAATTCCCAATATGACATGACACAACATTAACATCAAAGCTAGAGCATGAAAAGGGTTATTTAAAAAGTTATGTTGAGACTAAAGGCGGGTAAGACTGAAGCCAGTGTGGCCTGGTACTTTATTTGTTTCCAGTATTAGGAGCGGTCACATGATTGCATGTTTATGGTTTATCAGAGTTCATGGCATGAACAGGGCTTCACAACTGTGCATCTGTGCCAAAGTACTTCAGGATTAAGCACACAATCCTCCAATACCTAATCATAGCACAGACTCACTTTTACTGCCCAGTCGCTGAATCTCCTGCACCAGCAAGTTTACCTCATGCGTGATATTCATTGTTCCTAGATGGAAAAATCAAAAGACAGTTTATTAAGGCAAATAACAGACTTCTTAGCTTGACATAAGCAGGCTATTTATTAGCAACAAATACACTGTGCGGGATGGGAAGGATCTATCCCTGATACATGTCCTTCTCTTTCAGGGAAAGACCACCAAAGTAAACTCCATTCATAATTGTGTCATTTTCAGGTACTGTTACTTCTTGGAAAATGGAAATGCCTACCTTAACATTGGATCTCTTCAATAAAGGTCCATCTCTCAATTCGGCATATGCTTAATTCACCAGTCAGCGTTTATTTCAATAAAATGTCAACTTTCCAAACTGACATCCGATGTAGTTGTATTAAAAATCTGGTTTAACTAAAAATAGGTGGTGCCTGGTGACTTCATGCATGCCGATAATTTTGAATAAAAGGCTAGTTATGGAGAAAAAAAATCTGAATTTTCTGTTGTCACATGATTATACTCGATTATCATTAATGCAATTCAAAATCTGCCAGATTAGTGAATGGACTTTGGTACCAGGACTGTTCTTCTTCAAGAAAACGGCTGTTATGACCATTAGATCAATACAAATACTAGTTTAGATGTATCGAATACACAAAAACAACACTGGCATAATAATAACAATAATAATAAATCAATGCATTTAATAAGGGAGCTGGCTGCAGCATTGAGATGAACAGAACAGGCTGCAGCATGAACAGGGCGGACCTTCATCAATGCGGAAACACGTTAGCACACCCAGCTAGCCCTCACAGAGCACAAATCCGTGCTGTGATTCATTATTCTCAAAGCCGTGTGGTCATTTTTAGTTACGGGTTGCTATGTACAATTCAAATGTGTCTTTCACAGCTTCAGCCTTAATATAAAGTGTTAAAATCAGCTGCAGACACCGGCTCGCCGGTAACGTTTAGCTTCTAACGTTCAACAAATGATCTGCTGAGGGGGGAGAAAGGAGTTTGAGACCGCTACACGGATGTTATAAATACAATATATCATAAACGATGTCGTAAAAGTGAACACAAAACCAGTTCAAATGTAAGATTGACCTGTATATATTTACCTTTTTAATTCTCTAATAAGATGACGGTAGACTTCCTGATGAATCTGCTCGGGTGGATAGTGTTGATGCGTTCAATGTCTGCTCGGAAACTTCCACGACTATACTCTTTGTGCACAGGATCAGAGGAGGAGCAGACGTGTTGTCACACACTGGAGATCAAAATCAGAAAACAAAGTATTAATACTTGATTTATTCTGAAATATTGTTCTTCTATATTGTTCATAATTTGATAGAATATCAGTGTGCTGTACTAGCATGTTTTGTTTTTTTAAAATAATCAAGGCACTTCAACAAAAATATCTTTATTTCGTGGAAAAAGGGACACAGGACATCACTAGTTTCTCACACTGCTCTGGTTTGATCTTGGTCCATTCTTCTTCAGTCTCTTCCACACTTCAGTAACTGTAGTGGGTTTCTTAGTCATTACTTTGTCGCCAAGGACTTTCCAGAGATTCTCTATGAGGTTTAGTTTCAAGGAACTGCGTAAACCATTTTGCAGTGTGACAGGGGGCATTGTCTTGTATGAAAATTGCAGCTGCTTGGGAGACAATTGCAGTGAAGGTATTGCATGTTGCCGAAGGAGGTACACATAAACATCTGCATTCACCCTGCCATGTAGCTGTACTAGAGGCCCAACTCCTGCTGCAGAAAACATCCCCTGAACCATGACACGACTTTGCTTAAATTAAATTTATTTGGGTTGATGGGAAACATTATGTTAAGCGTTGGACTGGAAAAGACTGAACCCAAAGTGTGTAAAGGAGTCAGTTAAATTTTGAGGAGGAAGTGTCAGAGTTCAGATCTAAACCTCATAGAGAATCTCTGAAAAATCCTTGGCAACAAAGTAATGACTATGAAACCCACTACAGTTACTGAACTGTGGAAGAGACTGCAAGAAGAATGGACCAAGATCAAACCAGAGCAGTGTGAGAAACTAGTGATGTCCTGTGGGCGTGGTATATCCACAGCGGATATTCTATCAAATTCTGAACAGTAAAAAATAACAATATTTAAGAATAAATCAAGTATTGATAATTTGTGCTCTAATTTTGATATCCAGTGTAAACTATATTACACACACGTTTAATTTTATTTGTTCAAATGTGTTGTATTTGACAACTAAAAGAAACACAAAACCAAAACTGAAAAAGATGCTGAACTAAGAGACTCACAAAATATATGTTTACAATGAACTTGAGTTTTCTATTTTGATTAATAGGCATAATAATATTTGGATTATTATTCTGTCAATGTCTTTTTATGTACTGTCACAGTTAAGGAAGGCGGTTTTAAGTTACCTATTAAAAAATAACAATAGGCTATATCACATATTTATCATGCATATATATATATATAAACATTTCCAGAGCTTTCAGCAATACTTCATGGCTAATCAAAGTCAAAATCAGCTTTATTGTCAATTCTTCACATGAACAAGACATACAAGGAATCAAAATTTCGTTTCTCACTATTCCATGCGTAGACAAGACAAAGACAAGACACAATGGTGACACGACATAAATGATCTAACTGCTATAGTTAAAACAAAACAATACAATAGTAATAATGATAATAAAAATAATAATAAAAGTGCAGATGGTGGCATAATACTCTTACAGATCTTTAAAGAATGATATAATATAAGAATAATATATATTATTATATATTAGTCGCCAATGAATGTCATGGGATGTGAGCTTCAAAGAAATTCCAGTAATTTACCTTCTGCTAATGAGGGGAAAGTTTAGGGTCTCAAAAATGTTTTTCTTTTTTGTAACACATGTTCTTTTACAAGTTCTTTTACAAGTATCAAATGTCCCATGACCTTTGAAGGCACCATTCAAACTCATCTGACTTCATTGTGATACCTTCTCGGGCACTGCTCCATATAAGGCATGAAAGCGTCTGCCTCTACAAACCTCTACGTTTTCTAGTCCTCCGAAAAAAACTGAAGAAAGAGACCAGTAATGGAAAGTAACTAAGTACATTTACTCAACTACTGAATTTAAGTACAATTTTGAGGTAATTTACACGAGTTTTTCCAATTGAATTCTACTCCACTACATTTATTGGGCAACTTTAGCTACTACTTACTTTACAAATTGAGATTAGAATGACAAATATGACATATGACATATATTGTTATAGATGAAGCTATAATATTACTTTACTTTCTATCAAGTAAAGAAAAATGTGACCCAGCTTTATCATCTGCAACATTGAAGTGATATTTACATGAATCTATCCATAATTATAGTCTATAATGACCATTTCTGCATAACAGGTAGGCTACTATTACTTTTTGATTCTGATACTTTTGTACTTTTGTAACATTTTCAATGCAGGACTTTTATTCCTTTCTGTTTCTCATTTCATCTCATCTTCAACCGCTTATCCGGGGTCGGGTCACGGGAGCAGCAGCTTTAGCAGGGGACCCCAAACTTCTTTTTCCAGACCCACATTAACCAACTCTAACTGGGGGATCCCGATGCGTTCCCAGGCCATTGTGGAGATATAATCTCTCCACCTAGTCCTGGGTCCCTGAGGCCTCCTCCACACTGGACGTGCCTGGAACACCTCCTTAGGGAGGCGCCCAGGGGGCATCCTTACTAGTGTGGTATTACTACTTTTACTTTTAAAAGAAAGTACTTCTCCCACTACTGAAGAGAACCACATCCAACAACAAAATAAAAATAGCCTTTTGTTATCAGGCCTTCAGAGCACATGTCCATACATTAAACAAGTACAACAGAGACATTTCTTTCACAACTTCCTTCCTTTCCATCCTTCCATCATGACTGTGACCATGCAGTTCAGTGCAGAGGTACTGGCTACGGATGTGTATGCACAGAGAATTGAAAAAAACTTGTGTAATTACAGTATGTTGCTTCAAGGCAAACATTGAAATGAATGGCATTTCTGTGCTGCCTCAGCATCATTGGCAGCCCTCGATCCCAGCAGACATCAGGCTTGAGGCGGGGTAAACACTGGACAGGATATCTTCCCTATTATTATTATTATTATTATTATTATTTTAATAAATGAATTGTCTTTTTTAGGGCCTTAACATATCTAAAAAGTCCCCAAAAAGTGCAAACTTGTCAAGTGTGGTGTAAATGTAGGTATTTTATGGGTCTCATGCATGGGCGTGGCAAAATGCCTCAGCAGCGTCCCCTAGAAAGTTGCTAAAATTGAGCCCCTCTATGAGGTTTCACCTAGAGTTACGAAAATCAGTAGGCTCATAGAGAGTGAGGAGACACACCAAAAAGTCTCAAGAAGCCATATCTTAAACCCAACCGGAAGTCAGTCATTTTGACCCGAACACACTAACATCTCCATATTAACTCACAGCCACAGCGCCACCTGTTGGCAACAGGAAGTCAGCCTAATATGTCAAACTTCCCTGACGTGCACCTGGTGCCAAGGCCGTTCATTGCTGCTTGCAGCTTTAATTACCTTTTGCTCTCATAGTATATCCCCTTTTCAATCCCTTCTTTTGCACACCTTCTCCTTTAATTTCAGCTCATCTTCCAGTACCTGTCTCCTTTCCCCACCTTCCCTACCTGCTCCACCTGCATGGCATCCCTGATTATGAGGACTCCTGCTGTGCCTGTTTTAAGGCCATTTTTTGAAGTTGTCCTTCGTCAAACTGTCGTTTTAGGATGTTCTTTATTTTAGTTGTGTGTAAAAACTGACCACATAGGAAATCTGGGCCATGCAGTATTTTTAACAAAGGGAGAGGTTAGTTTATATGCATTTATATTTTTGCCTCAGCAAAAAAGACAAATGTGATAAGAAGATGTTTTATTTTTGTTTAAAATGAGTAGGCTACTTGAGGAAGTTATGGGCTTGTTCTTTTACTTTGCTACATTATACAATTTATGCATTATTATGTATTACCATATTATTAAACACTGAAACGACAGTTTAATTAACAGTTAATTAGCCTATCATCATCACAGTAGTAGTAGTAGTAAGTCTAACGGTCTCCTATCTTCTCACGGAATTATGTCTATCATAACAGTCAGGGTATCAGTGTTGCTTTTATTTTGAAATCATTCATCCGGGCTCCTGCAGGCCAAGCGAGCTCGCGCTGACGGACCGCAGCCTGGCCGCAGCCCAGTGACGTCGCGAGACATCAAGCTAACCGTTGGAAACCTGAGATATGACCGGAAGTTTGTGTAGTGTACCTTCAGAACAAAAGCATAACTTTGTGTTTTTTTGGAGAGCGTTGTATTATGACGGAAGTGGTGTACTTCAGACCTTGTGTTGCAGTTGAATTGCGCTTATCATCACGTCGTGTGTCTATATTTATATACGTTGTAAGTTAGTTATATATTTAGTAAGTAGCATATGATTAGTTAATCAAAGTAGAACATTTTGGGGGATGTGAGGGATGATTTGATTAAATGGGTTTTTGATCTATTTGCTCATGAAAACATTTAAAAGCACTCTCACCTACCCTCTGGAACTCAGAAACACTCCCATCATCCAAGAGTCAGCTTAAATACCATCTCTTCTTTTCTACTGGACTGTGCATATCATAAAAAGAAAAAAAGTTAAACTAAAGTTAAAGGTTGATTATGGAGAATGAACAGAATACCGTCATCTAGTGTCCCAGGTCACAATCGCAACAACAACATATAATTAAAAGCACTTGGGTTGCCAGGTTGGTGTGTAGCCTACAGGAGACTGGAGTCAGTTGGAACCCGTCCCCTCCGTCAAATCGCACCATAAAGTACAGTTACCGTTACCGTTAGCCGTTACATCTAAGTAAACATCTAAGTGAAAGTTAGCTTACCGATCAAGGAGAAACGTAGCCATTTGGGCATGCGTTTTAATGCCTTTAAACTCCTTTAAGTCCATCGAGTGAATGCTTGGTCTATATTGACTCTGGTTTTTGCCCGTCTCCGGTCACTCCGGTCACTCAGGTGCAACCCTGGCAACCCGCAATGCCGCGCTTGATGGCTGGTAAAATGTAAACAGAACGTCATTGTCAAACCTGTCAAAACATTTTTTAATATGAATTCAGACTAAAAAATTTTTTATGGAAAAGCAATACTTTCAAAACGCCCCATGGGTGTGTTTTTAAAAAAAAAAAAAATATAGCTTTCAATAAATAGTCTACATATTCAACATTGTTCACACAAAAAAAGATGAGTCTGTAGTGTCAACAGGGGTGTTTTAATTTGAAAAGTCCAACCGGATGTGTTATGCTTTAACTGTGAGTGTCTTGACGCTGGCGGCAGGAATGGCGGCTAAGATTACTAGTGAGGAAGGAGCCCAAAGACCATGAAACTTTACTTCTGACGGCCCCGTTGAGTAATCTGAAACACCACCCCACAGCTGGATTAAAGAAACAAGAAGAAGTGCTCATAACGCGAGATTAACGCAGTACATGTCCACACCGAGGACGTTAGTGCCGCTGACTTTGATTCAAGGTAGCCGTTAGTAGCCGTTAGCTCGCTGTAACTGCTGTTGGCCACTTGGCCCAACAAGTTACCTTAAGTGATTAACTGTATGAAAACATTCCTTATTTGAGTATTCAAGTCGTCTTTGTCAACAGATAGTATACGTGTTTTTACAGAGAGACGACAACGGCGCGTTGAGAACATTACTCCTGCTAACTTAGCTCGCAGTGACGCTAATAGCTGAGTTCCTGAAGTCCCGCCCCCTTTTTTGGATCCTTCTCCAGCTATTGGTTAAAGGGCTTCTCATCATCAACAAGCCAAGTAGAGTCTGGTTTTCTTCTTCAGGGGTCGTTTTGGTGCTACTAATATGGAAAGTCTAACGCTGACTGATGTGGAGCAGAAATACTACTCGGATTTGTTTGTCTACTGCGACACGGACAACACCAAGAAAGTGGCGTCCAACGGGAGAGTTCTTGACCTTTTCCGGGCGGCCCAGCTACCCAGCGAAGTTGTCCTACAGGTAAGCTAAGAGCGTTAGCCAGTGTGTTTTTAAAAGTGGCATCATCAGACTGTGAAGCCGAAACGTAGCTCTGTTTAAAGGTATTTTTCACAAACTTGCCTGGCTGTCAGAGCTGACATGTCACATCCAGTCAAGCTATGGTTAGCCTTTGGTGGTTAGCAATGCTGCGCAGCAAAGAGACACACCTTCTTCTGGCTAACGTTAGCCTTAGCCTTAGAGAGTGGGCAGTCAGGTCACACAGTTAAGTTTAACTGAACATTTAGCCTCAAATTGACATCTTATTCATATAACAGGCGTTTGCATGTCTACTCTTTAAGTGTCTTTTTGTGAACATGTGTTGAACAGCGCCCGATGTACATAACGTTGTAACAAATGATGTCCTCATCAGTCCCCTAGCCTCAGACTACTGCCCACTCTTTCCTGCCTTTTTCACTCCATTAAAATGTTATTATGCTCGCCACTGTGTTGAGCTGACATGCTCGAAATGCAGACCCATTGCCACAGTGTCCACTTGTCAATTTGATTCATAAAGGCTACCTTAACCTACACTGTGAAAAAATCACAAGGAATAGTGTATTAGTCAGTTCGCCTTTTACACCGTGTAAATATGTATTTACCCATAGCTGCATTGTCACATTATAGTATTCATGTTGGTCACTGTCCCTGCTCTGTGTGTTAACCATGAGTGATGAGCAGCCAGTTTAAACTGCAGCAGCTTCATTTTTTGTGTCTCACTCCCCTCAGCAGGCCAATATTTGCAGTTTGTGAGTCAGAATCCTTTTCAAGGTCAAAATAGGGAGCTGTGTGGTGGCAGAATTAGGCACTGTGTAATCCTCTACTTTGAAAATGTACTCTGTGCTGGCAAACAAGACACATACAGCTACAGTGTCATGTTGTAACAGGCGGAGAAAAGTGACTGGTGCTTTGTATCTAGGCATACTCAGAATAAGTCCTTTGTCAGCAAGAAAGGGATCAGTCAGCTGTGGCGGACTGTTGGGGTCGTGGCTCTCTGCACTGAAGGACTCATCTTAATGTTATGAAGTTTAACCCCCTGGGTGTTAATTGTCCATGGGTTCCCAATGTCCACATACCACACTATGTATTATACACTTTCACACAAAAATGCATTATCTCATGTGTGTTACGGTGCACATTTTAAACCCTTTCTAGTGTCTTTCTTGCCGTCTGCCATTTTTGGGCAAAGCCTGCTCAGTTTGTCAAAAACATGTGATAAACTGGTTTATTAGTGGCGAGACCCACTGAACATCTGCCAATGTGCTGAGTAAATGAGACTGTTGCTTGTGCTGTATTTTGTGGCTTAACACCGGTGAACTACATGACATTAAGTCAGTAAGTATTTAGAGAAATTGAACTTGTTTTGGACCACTTATAGGAAAACTATTTAGCACCTTGTCAAATAACCTTAAATGCTAGTTATATATTGTTTATTTTCTTACTCTTCAGTGTAAAATTTGTAAGTAATGGATTGCCAGAGAGAACCCTACCCTTCTCTTCTCTTATCAATGGTTAATATCAGTTTTAGATTAATACAATGATGTTAACTGTTCCTCCTTGTCCTTGTGTGTGCGGGTTTAGATCACAGAGCTATGTGGAGCCACCCGGCTGGGTCACTTCGGGCGGAGCCAGTTCTACATCGCACTGAAGCTCATTGCCATTGCCCAGTCCGGTCTGCCCCTGAGGGTCGAAAGCCTCAACTCGGGTGAGTCCACTGCTGAATTCAGACAGATTCTTACTTCAGAACCTCCTCTCACACAAGAAAGAAGAGAGTCCCTCTCAGTACCATCATATAACACATACCAGGTTCAAGGAGGTCATGGTCTGTGTTGCCTGATTGTACAAATGATGGGCTTTATATAAAAAAAATATGTAAAGCTTTTTATTCCGTGTGATTAATGCTGAGAACATGCAATAAGTCACTTAAAACAAATCAATCACAGTTCATCTTCTTCAGCTGGTAGAGAGAGTTGGACATTATTATGTCTCCATCTGTCAAAGCGTCCTTGAGCAGGACATTAAACCTCAAATTCTCTCGTTATGTTTGTGCATATAGGGGGAAAAATGTAATGTAGAATTTATTTGATACCTTGTTCATTCTGCTCTGTTGGTGGCAGTAGCCAATTATTTGTGTTATCAGGTGCTTGAAAATAAGAGCTGTTTCTGCTAGCTTTGTATTTATCTTAACTAAATAGAGTCTGTAGCCCGCGAGGGTTTAACTGCAAAATTGCATTTTTCTGTTTGTCTTTGGTGTGGCTCCTCAACAAAAACACAGGGGAGGATTTCACGGTCTGCTGCTGCATGAAGTTACTTGTTTTCCCTGAAATATTGCAACATGAAGTTGCTGAAATTATTTCAGAATTTGATTTAAATATAAGGAAGCACAGCAGAGAGGCCACTTCCTCACAGCAAAATGGACGTTATGCACAATGGTATGCTTATTAGGGGATGTTTGGTCTCAAAACCCTTTGCTTCTTAAAGATAAGGCTGTCTCAGAAGTACATACGATGGATAGTCATGGATGTAATTGGAAATGTTCATGTGCTTTGTGCTATCAGAAAGCAAAGTCACCTCCGTCCAGTGAGCTGACATTGAATAGAAAGTTGCTCTATATCACCACCAGTACATGGTTTGTTCACCAGAGAGCAGCGACAAGTGAATTTTTCAGCTGTAAAATGTTCCAATCGATATATTTCTTGGTTACAATTCTTTAAAAAAACAGGCATTCGCAGCAAGATTGTTGTTTTAAGCTGTGTTTTAAATATCATTTTAATATCAGTATATCTGCATTAAACATCCAGTATTGTTCGGACTACCATGGGTTCAAAATACAGCAGCTACCCTCCCAGTGGATTATGGCTAATTATGACAATCTAATAAACACGCCTAATTTGTTTCCCTCCCTGCCCAGTATGGTACGCTGGCTTTTGGTGATGCATTTTGGGTTTTTTGAGTCTATGTTGTTGTTTGCTGCTTTAAAAAAAGCAACAAATAACTTCTGTGTGTTTTTATGCTCGATAGCTATGCTTTATACACGCTACATCTTAGCTTTTTTGTCATGTCTGCCTGGCTTATTCTTGCATTTTTCTTTTTATCATTTATTTTGTGTAAAGACTCTGTGATGCTGATTTTGAGCAAATGCTTTCCAAAATAGGGACACTAGATAGATGCTGTCAGCGCTGTAACGTTGGGAGTTAAACGTTCATACTTGTGTTATGTTTGCATGCTTTAATGTTCAAAAGCGCATTGTTTTTCTCATACTGTCTATCTGAAACGCTCTGTCTGTCTCTTTAAGCCCTCTTCCAAGACACAGTTTCTTAATACAAGCTGTTTGCATTTCTCTGTGGATTGAGCATTTATTTTTAACTTTCACGTTATTTGTATTACACTTTCTATAATATGGGACCTTTTTCAAATGCCGAAAAAACAACACTTGGGTGAAACAGTAGAGATGTTAAGCTTTGTTCTCATTCCTATAGCGACTAGTAAGGACTTTTTTTCTAATGTCACTACTTCATTTTGACATTCAATATCATACACATCCACTGAAGAGGACAAGACAAACTCTCACTGTTTACTGCAGCAACAGTGGCTTCAATAGTCCAGTGTTTAGTGCATGTTTTATTTTGTGGAAGCAGTTAGACTTTGTCTGTTATCATACTGTTGTTTGTTCTCATTATACAGCTGTCAGTCTCTACACAAAACACCTATAAACCACAGCTGACTGCAACAAATGCACCTTCTGTAGGTAATCTGGGGAATGCAGCGAGTCGATAACTCGAGTAGAAGCAGATGAGGCAGGATAAAGGAAACTGGCTACAGCAAAAAAGTCCTTATCAGCAAAAAGTAACTGATGTAATCCACTAAACATCACAGACTGGTGATATCTGACAATTTTAGTGCAAAGAAGAGTGATTTCAGTCTTTAATTTTAGAGCTTTAAAACACCTGAAAATCAATTTGAAGCTAATCTGTCC
Organism: Echiichthys vipera; assembly: GCF_963691815.1. Classification (NCBI taxonomy): domain Eukaryota; kingdom Metazoa; phylum Chordata; class Actinopteri; order Perciformes; family Trachinidae; genus Echiichthys; species Echiichthys vipera. Next base: position 14,894,464 of record NC_139844.1, on the reverse strand, counting down.
TCTAATCCTGTGAATGGATTATTGTCCCATCAGTCAAAGACCTGCCGCTGCCCAGGTTCGTGGTGGGGAAGAATGAGGCAGAGACGAGGCATGCAGCGCTGTACCAGGACACAGACAGTCAGGGGTTGTACCCAGCCTCAGCTGCTGCCGTAATGCCCAGACCACCGGGCAGGGGTTCCCAGAACAAGAAAGGTCCCCCATCATCCACTTCACTTCCTGCACACGAGGTCATCCAGCCCCTGGCACCCAGCATAGAACCACAGGTTAGTAACTTTACTTTCCTCATGTTTGTAGACATGACACTACAATACTTAATATTACATTGTGTACCTTTTAGATGTGTAACAGTATATAAAAATACATTTATAATACACAGACATAAATGAAGGTATTGGTTATGGCTTGGGGTTTAAAGACAAATGCCTTATTTTTCAAAAAGAAGTCCCACAATAACTGCCCTAAAGTGGACTTTACTATACTCCTACACACATTTTATTTCCTCCTACAGCTGAACCCAGCAGTTACTACAGATGAACCACTGGAATACTGTCGTGTTTCCTGTTTTTTCTCTTGTGTATGTTTGAGTACTAAAGTCTAGAGTTTTCTGTTGCTGAAACCAAAACCAGCAGTGTGCTGCTTTTCACTTATGCAGACCTAATATCTGTTTGCACCTATTGTGAAATGTTCATTTGAACAAGTCATATCTGTGATGAGCAGATAAAAAGTTTTGAAGCAGTATTTATCTGCTCGGATTTGGTGTGTTTTGAGATGGACATCTTGTAGTATTTGAGATGGGATCTGAAAGTCAATACCCTTAACATGTGAAACCATATCAAGACTGCACACCAAACTTGTGCTTCTTCACTGAGCGTCAAATTAAGATTTTAAAAGATTACATGTCTGAAGAAGTTAATCCTCATTGAATCTGCAGCTGTTGACATGTTTACTATATGTGTAATTTATCTGCTTACATATTTCATGTGATTTGATTGTATTTATGTGTTGCCAGCCTGAACCGACGTCCCCGGTGGTCTCCCCCCACCAGTCTCCTCCCACCTCCCCTCACTCGTGGAGGAAACACAAGCGGCAGCCCAGTGGAGGAAATGCAGACAGACAGCCAGTGGTGGCACCAACTGGAGCTGTGTGGACGCAGTTTAGAGAACCACAAGCAGGTAACATCCGCAGTCCCACTGCTCTACTCTGATTAGAGCTGCAGCGATAAGTGGACTTATCGATTAGTCGATCGACAGAAAAATAATCGGCCACATGTTATCTTTTTTAATGCAACAATGGCAGAAAATGCTGTTTTCAACCCCTCAAATTGGAGAGTTCCTGCACTTCTCTGTTTTATATCTTATTAAACTGAATTTCTTTGGGTTTTGGACTAATTAAACTAGACTAACTGGACATTTTTCAGCCTTTTCTGACATTTTATACACTAAATGATTAATCAATTAATCCAGAAAATAACCATTAGTTGCATCCCTAGTGATTATGACTTAAATCAAATAAATGAAATGAATACAAATAAAAAATTCTCAGTTTCTCCATTGTCTCATTTTTCTCCATTATGTTAAACTGAATCTGAGTCTTTGGGTTAAGAACTGAAAGTGTGACATTAAAAGGTGTCACAGTGAAGTCTGAGGTTTTTACTTTTAACAGAATAGCTGTTACTGAAAATAATCACTAGTTGCAGCTCTAAATTAAAGCCTATATAAAGAGGCCGCAAGGTGAATGATAATTGCCTCTTTTTCTACAGAACAGTGTGTTTCATATGAAGTTGAAAGCAAAAATAAGGCAGAGTTTCTTCTCTTTGTCAGCCACTGGTGATTATAACAGAAATGAAAACGTAACAGACTTGGCAGAAAGAGTCAGCCCTGAGCATATTTGTCGTGCTTGTGTTACTTCCTGGTGTTTGCAGCTTGTGCATACATGATGTTTGCTGAGAATGGCAGTTGTCATTAGAGGAACAAAGGAGGCATCACATGACTCAGGCTGTGCTTTCATCAGCACAAAATGTGGTGTGAAAATATATTTTCCTAATAACACTTGTAGGGTATTTATTTCTGTAGCATGGGATTTGACTTTATTGTTTTTCTCTCCCCTCCAGGTCCAGTACCCGGGGAAGGCATGTGGCCGTCCCACTCCCACTCGCCCCCACCTCCCGGTCAGGAAAGTTGGGTCAGTTTCACAGCAGACACCCCGCCATCCAGTGCGATCCCAGGAATGCATCCCTCGTCAGTCCAGGTAGGGCAGGGTTACGCTTCTGTCACCAATGCCAGGGCTCATCCCACATACTGATTTACCCTGATGAAATACAATTATATTTTCTGCAGCTCCCTTGTCGGTGCAGCAAATTGGATCCAAATTCTTCAGCTGGCAGACAAACCCCCAGTATTTCTCTCATGTTTAGGATTTATTTTTGTCAAAACACAAAATCTGCATCTGTCTTGTGCTAAAACACATGAAAAGACTTGAGCTACAGATTACTGGTCATATGATGAAATTTCTTCAGCAGCACCATCAGCTAGGGGGCGAATGTGGTGCAAAAAATGAGCTCATATTGTTGTGATTATGAGAATGACTAAGGAAATAATGTGACAGGCTGAATCATAAATGCAAACATCACCGACCTCATCAGTTGAAAATGCACCATGAGGCATCGCAAACAGAAGATATCTTACTAACCATGTGAGCCAACATTTATATCGGTGCTTTATCTGCCTGCACTGTTAGATGAAAACTCAGCAAGTAATATGTGTGAAATTTCTCAAGAAAAACCAAAAGCTGTGAAGGCCTCTGTGCCCAGTGCCTGATTTTAGACCGATTTTAGAGTCTTTGATAATTTAATCAAATTGTTTTTGATGTATGGGATCTGATGATGGGCTTTTGTCTCTTCCACTAGTCCAGAATAATGTGAAATCTTTGGTATAATAAAAGTAAAACCCTTTGTTATGCAACAAATTTGTAGCGATTTCAAGTGTTGGCCAGAAAGATGCATACAGTACATAAACTTATATACATACAGGTTATTCTAACTGGCTTTGCTTAATTATGCACTTAATTATATATACCTTTAAACCAGTGCTGTTTACTTAAATGTTTCTGTAAATGTGTTTTCCTGTAGGAAAGCACAACAATACGAACAGTGGCCTCAGCAGCAATGACCAATGAGATCCAGCGACAGTCCAGCGGCTATGACGATCCGTGGAAGATCACAGACGAGCAGAGACAGTATTATATTAACCAGTTCAAAACCATCCAGCCAGACCTCACCGGCTTCATACCTGGTAGGAAAACACTCACACACACACTCTCATTCACTTGTGAAGAGAATTATTTCATGGTTACTTTTTGTTTCAGGTTCAGCCGCAAAAGAGTTCTTCACCAAATCAAAATTACCGATTTTGGAGCTGTCACACATTTGGTGAGTCGTTAATGTGCACTGTTTGTTTGTCTTGGAGACATTTAGTGTCTCATGTTTAGTCTGAACCAGCAGTGCAGCTAATACTGGGCTGTGACCATCATATGAAGAGGTGATCTTTTTTTAAATGTGATTGGAGTGAGCAAGAACTGTTTAAATGATGTTGTTTGCAGTGTGTAATTAAGTATGTGTGTTCGATATGTCTATAAATGAGAAGCAAAATTCTCTTTTTATACTTGGTAAATTACTTAACCCCTGTATGGTCTTCACTTTTGTGACCCTCTGGTATCCCTTGGGTCAAATTGACCCGGGACATATTTGGGGTTTTAAAAACGAGTCTGAAATAATATTTTACTTCATAAACCATTAACATACTGTCTTTATCTCAATTTCAAACAATAGAGATAACATATATGTTTAATAATTGCAAGTAGTCTCTACTAGAACACAATTAACAATGGAAGTGTGATTCTTTTTTGTGGTGGTGGAGATGAACACATGACGGGGTAAAGAGAGGTGGACAGTGAGAGCAAACAGTTTCTCTTTGCTTAGATCATAACAATGTACCATTATCTTTGTGTGTGTGCTTGTTTATGTGTGTGTGGGCATGTGTCTGTGTGTGCGTGGGTCAAACAGACCATAAATGTTTGAGTATAGTAGCATGTGTGCTCTATCTACTTGCAAAAACTTGAAACGGGTCGATTTGACCCGAATACCACACAGGGGTTAAAAGCGTAATTAAAATAAAGATGTCTGAGCGTCTGAACCCCACTTTATCATGCTGACATTGTTTTGAAGAGGAATAAAATGTCCCTGGATCATTCCTTGGTTAATTGATGAATATATAAAAAAAAAACGTTTTGTGAGGACGGCAGACTCACTGATGTCTAATGTGTGTTTGTGAAGGGAGCTGTCAGACTTCGACAAAGACGGAGCGCTGACCCTGGACGAGTTCTGCGCCGCCTTTCACCTGGTCGTGGCCAGAAAGAATGGCTACGACCTCCCTGAGAAGCTGCCTGAGAGCCTGATGCCAAAGCTGATTGACCTGGATGACTCAGCAGGTATGCAGTCTCTCTCTCTCTCTCTCTCTCTCTCTCTCTCTCTCTCTCTCTCTCTCTCTCTCTCTCTCTCCTCTCTCTCTCTCTCTCTCTCTCTCTCTCTCTCTCTCTCTCTCTCTCTCTCTCTCTCTCTCTCTCTCTGTCTCTCTCTCTGTCTCTCTCTCTCTCTCTCTCTGTCAATTTCAATTTCAATTTCAACAAGCTTTATTGGCACGACTGTGGTTCACAATATTGCCAAAGCGTACAGAATTACAGAAAAAAGTAACAATAATAATGATGATGATAATAATAACAATAATAATAATAATAATGATGATGATGATAACAATAACAACAACAATAATAATAATAATGATGATATCAATAACAATAATAAGCAGCATATCAGTGTGCAGGTCAACTCATGTGGAGGAAATCATGTCAGGTGTTGTTGTGCAGGTCGTCTCTTCTCCTGTGGCAGGCGTTCACATATCTCGCTGCATCTACAGCAGTGCCACTTTTTTCTCCCAGTAAATGTTGTAGCTTTTCTTGGTCGGATAGTTTGGGGAAGTCTGGGGTTGAACCTGTGATTTTAGTGTATATCAGGGTTCTGAGATCAGTGTATGTGTCGCAGTACAACAGGAAGTGTTGCTCTGTCTCCACCTGTCTGTGTGGACAGAAGCGACACAGCCGTTCCTCTCTGGACAGCCAGGTCTGCCTGTGTCTGCCGCTCTCTAAAGCCAGACTGTGGTCGCTGAGTCTGTACATGGTCAACGTTTTCCTCAGTCTGGGCTCAGTTACAGAGCTCAGATACTCTGCCATGGAGTATCGTCTGTTTAGGGCCAAATAGCATTGAAGTTTGCTCTGGGTTTTGGTTGTGGATGTCCAATAGTCGATGTAATTGTCTTTTTCTTTTGCTATAATTTGGTGGGGCTGGATGGTGTGAGGGCGGTCTTGGTGCCCGGTGCTGTTGGAGTTCAGCCCGTGGACCAGCTGGCTGAGGGGACTCCCTCCTTTGCTCTCCTCTTGGCATTGTAGGGCTTTGTAGTGGTAGGAGCTGGGCTCACTGGCTCTGAGGTGTTGGTAGAACTTTATTGCTCTTTTTTGGATCCGAATTAAAAGGGGGAATTGGCCCAGTTCAGCTCTGCATCCGTTGTTGGGGGTGTTCCTGTGAACTTTGAGGATGCTTTTGCAGATCTCAGTGTGCAAGCTTTCGATTGGGTGTTTGTCCCATTTTTGGAAGTCTTGGTTCATGAGCGGGCCCCACACTTCACTACCATACAATATGATTGGTTCAATTATGGATTGAAATATTTTGATCCAGATTTTGACAGGGATGTCGATGTTTGAAGACTTTTTTATAGTCCAGAAAGCTCTTCTGCCTTTGTCTCTGAGATCTTTAATGGCCAGATTGAAATTTCCCGTCGATGTGATATTTAGTCCTAGATATGTGTAGCTGTGTGTGTATTCTATGTCCGTAAGGTCCAGGTGGAACCTGTGGGGATGATTCTGACTCTTGCGTCGTTTCTGAAAGACCATGACTTTTGTCTTCTCCAGGTTTACGGTCAGGGCCCAGGTCTGACAGAACTTTTGCAGGTGATCTAGCTGCTTTTGTAGAGCCTCCTCTGATGGAGCGAGCAGTATTAGGTCATCTGCAAACATTAAACATTTGACTTCTGTGTCGGAGAGGGTGAGACCAGGGATCTCTGACTCTTCCAGGGATTTGGCCAGTTCGTCTATGTAAATGTTAAACAGGGTGGGGCTCAGACTGCACCCCTGCTTCACTCCTCTATGTTGTGGGAAGAAGTCTGTTTCCCTAGTTCCAATTTTGACAGCACATTTATTATTTATATACATTGTCTTGATAATGTCGTAGATTTTTCCTCCAATACCTTTTTCTAGTAATTTCAGAAACAGACCATGATGCCAAATTGAGTCAAATGCTTTCTTGAAATCTACAAAACAAGAGAAGATGGTGTTGTTGTTGTGGTGGACGTGTTTCTGGATGAGGCTGTGCAGGGTGTAGATGTGGTCAGTGGTTCTGTGTTGTGGTGTAAAACCAATCTGACTCTTGTTCAGGACTTTGTGCTCCCTGAGGAAGTTTTGCAGTCGACTGTTTAAGATGCTGCAGAATAACTTCCCCAGGTTGCTGCTGACACATATGCCTCTGTAATTGTTTGGATCATATTTGTCTCCACTTTTGAATATTGGAGTGATGAGCCCTTGGCTCCAGGTGTCAGGAAAATGTCCAATGTTGAGTATGAGATTGAATAATTTTAACATGGCAGTCTTGATTTTCTGGCTGCTAAACTGGAGCATTTCATTTAAGATGCCATCCGGGCCACTTGCTTTCCTGGGCTTCAGGTTCTGGATCTTAGCCAGCAGTTCCCCTTCATTCATCTCATAATCTAAAGGATTTTGGTTGTCTTTAATGATTGATTCCAGATTTTCTAATTTGTTGAGCAGATGATTTTGGTCTGAATCCAGTGTGATTGCACTGTATAGATTTTCAAAATGTTTCTTCCATATGTCCCCGTTTTGAATAGCCAATTCTTCCTTGTTTGGTTTGTTGAATGAATGCCATTTTTTCCAAAAATTGTTTGAGTCAATGGACTCCTCAATTTCTTCAAGCTGACGCTGTTCATGCTGCTCCTTTTTAGCTCTCAGTGTTTTTCTATAGGATTTCAATGTTTCCCAGTACTGGAGGCGGAGCTCATGATTGTCAGGTTCTCGGTGTTTCTCATTGGATAATTTCCGGAGTGTTTTTCTCAGACACCTGCAGTCAGAGTCAAACCACTTTTCGTTAGCTGAATTTGAACTTTGATACTCAGATTGTTTCAGATTGGAGAGCAATGCTGTGCTGTCAAATATGGAGTTAATATCCCGCACAGCCTGGTTCAGGCCGTCAGTGCTGTGGGGATAGGAGGTGGTGATAAAATGATCTAATTGGGATTGGACTGCTGGATGACCGATGGCTCTGTGGTAGTCATCCTTACTATTACTCGTCCATCTATAGGGCTGTTTGGAGGGGTTGAGTTTATCGGGCTCTGCTACATGGGGGTCAGTTGGTGTCTTCCTAAGGTATAGGGTTATTTTGCTGTGATCGGATAAGGGTGTGAGGGGGCTGACGGTGAATGCTCTTACACTGAAAGGCTCCAGGTCTGTAATACTGTAGTCCACAGTGCTGTTGCCAAGAGGAGAGCTGTGAGTGTAGAGACCAAAGGAGTCCCCTCGAAGCCGACCGTTGACGATGTACAGACCCAGCGTGCGACACAACTGCAGCAGTTGCTGCCCATTTCTGTTGACAGTTTTGTCGAAGTTGTTCCTGTTTTTGTGCGAAGGAGAGGGGATGTTGATCTGGCCAGGTATATGTCTGTCTCCTTGTGTGTTGATTAGATCTGATTCTGGGCCTGTTCTGGCGTTAAGATCACCACAGATCAGCACGTTTCCTTTTGTCTGGTAGAGGCTGATCTCATCTTCAAGGATGGAGAAGCTGTTTTCATTATAGTAAGGGGACTCTGATGGGGGAATATAGGCTGTACACATGAATATGTCTCTGTCTGTGGAGACCACCTCTTTTTTTATTTTGATCCAAATTGAGAAATCTCCTTTTTTGAGCAATTCAATTGAGTGAGTGAGGTTCGTCTTGTACCAGATCAACATCCCTCCTGAATCTCTGCCTTGGCTTACACTTCTCAGTTTAGTTGATGGGAATATTATTTCTCTGTATCCTAAAGGACAACCAGTGGGCATGTCTCCTCTATTCCAAGTCTCCTGCAAAACAATGATATCTGCATTTTTCAACTCTTTCTTAAAGTCTGGGGTCTTGCTCTTAAGGCCAAAAGCAGAAGACCTCAGACCCTGGATGTTCCAACATGAAATAACAAACGACTTAGATATCATTAGGTATTAAACTAAACATGTAGCTTTCTGTGGTAAAATGAGATAAACTTCCAATCCTTATTGTCAATAGACCTAATAATATTATAACCCTTTAACATCTATAATTTAGTAAATATGTGGGGAAACACTCTAGGGTTGTCTACTGTGTTTGATTAATCAGGTGGGAGCAGAGCAGGCTGAGCATGTGTTGGATGTCTCTCAGCTGGTTGTGTGGAGGTGTGGGGGTGAGGTTGGAGGTTGGGAGGGTAAGTGGGGGGTCTGCTGCTCTCCTTACCACCTGAGCATAGCTCAGTGGGGCAGGGTGTGGCTCCTGGTGACGGTGCCGGAATGGGGCTCCTGGGGGCAGGAGGGGCCCTGGTCTGGTGTGAGGGGGTCCGTAGCTCTCCTGGTGGGGTCGTCGTGTAGGGGTATGAAGATGGTGAGGTCTCTGTGTGGGTGGTCTGGACGGTCTGGATGGTCTGGATGGTCTGGTTGGCAGTCTTGGGGTGCTGTGGGCCGACCTGTTCCTTGTGTGGGGGGCGGACTGGTCTCGGTTGAGAGCGACGTCCTTCAGTGTACGGGCGAAGATTGGGACTGTGTTTTTTAACAGATGGACATGGTCATGAAGGCAGCTGATGTCCAGGGTGGGGTGGTGGGCCAGCTGTACATTCGGCCTCAGGACGCAGTCTCTGGAGACGCTGCTGTTGATCCTGTGGATGGTATCAGGGTGGAAGTCTTTCCTGGGCAGCAGGGTTGATATCACCACTCTACTGTTGGGAAACGTGTTGGAGGCTTTCTCTATTACTCCTTTGAGTGACTCTGACACTCTCTCCTGCTGCGTCCTCAGCTCATTGGTGCCGGTGTGGATGATGATGTGACTGGGAGAACCCAGACACTCCTCTGACAGCATCTCCATGGCATGTTGGCTGGTTGGGCACCAGAGTTTGGCCACTTGGTGGTTGGGGAAAAGTTTCTTCTCATTTAAGAATTTTCCATTGGAGTCAATTAGAATGGCTATGTCTGGCTGCTGTGCCGGTCTGGGTGGACGGGTGATTTCCATCAGTTGGCTGGGGGGGAGCTGCTGGGTGGATAGAGTATCTCTGTCCTGGTGTCTCTGGGTGGGTGGAGTCTCTCTGTCCTGGTGTCTCTGGGGGGGTGGAGTCTCTCTGTCCTGGTGTCTCTGGGTGAGTGGGGTCTCTCTGTCCTGTTGTCTCTGAGTGGGTGGAGTCTCTCTGTCCTGGTGTCTCTGGGTGGGTGGGGTCTCTCTGTCGAGGTGTCTCTGGGTGGGTGGAGCCTCTCTGTCCTGTTGTCTCTGAGTGGGTGGAGTCTCTCTGTCCTGGTGTCTCTGGGTGGGGCTCCCAGGGTCCTGGTTGTGGTCTTGCTGTGAGTCCTGCTGTCCTGTGAGGTCTGGGGTGACTCGGTCTGTCTCCTGGTGTTTCTGTGACAGAGATGCCAGTTCTCTCCTGTGGCTCTCTCTTTCCTGTCTCAGCCCCTTCACCTCCTCTGTCAGGGCGCTCAGTGCTGCCACGTGGTTTGCCTGGTGCTGCTGTATTTCTCTGATCTCAGACCTCAGGGTGTTTAGCGCGGCCTGGTTCAGTTCTCTGTCCTGCCTCAGTCTGCTCAGCTCCGTGTTGAGGTTGTAGGCCTCCTCCTGGCTCAGCTGATGGCTGGTTAGTTCTCTCAGCTGAACCAGTTCTCTCTCCAGCTCACTGAACTTCACCTTCATGTCAGTGATGAAGGAGGTCAGCTGGGGGTCCTGGGCCTGTTCAGAGATGGGGGGCACACTCTTCTGGTCAGCAGCAGGGCAGGTGGGGGTGGTGTCTGTGTCTGGTAGGGTATGGATGTCTTCAGGCAGGGGGGTCTTCTCCTGCTGGGCTCTTTCCTTTATATGGGCAAAGTCCAGCTCAAACTGCCTGAGGTTTCCCTGCACCATGACGGTCCCATTTTTGTATATGTTGACTGATGTCATGGGGGAGTCTGGGTCTTCTGCTTCTTTGACCTTCAGCTTCCAGCCATTACAGATGCCCTCCTTCTTCACAGAGGGGTAGTGGCTCTTTATAGCAGAGTGCCATGCCAGTGGCTGCTCTGTGAAGAAGATCAGGTTGCTGGTGTCTCCATTCTTGAAGGAGTCAGAGAAGAGTGTCTCTGGTCTTTCCTTTAATGTCTTCTGTTTGTATGCCTTCCTGGCACTTTCATTTTTGAGCTCTTGTGAGTATTTAAGAGGAACTGCTTCTATGTGAGCTGTGTCTGAGGCTCCAGGACTCTGCTGAGGCTGCATGGCTGTTGTTGTTCCAATTCCTTAGTAACCGTTGCTATGGCTTTTCAAACTTGTTTGTTAGCTTTTAGCTAGTTGTTAGCTTTTAGCATTAGCTCCAAACTAACTAAAATTAGTTTGTAGGTATTTTTTGTTCTTCTATGTCCTGGTGCAGGCTGTGTTGTGTCTGGTGCCCTCACTCACTTCCTGCTCTGGCTGTGTTCCTCTTCCTGTTTGTTGTCTTCTGGACACTTTGGCCAACTGTCAGTTGGTCAGTTGGCTGGACTTCTCTGATGCTCTCCTCTGTTCAGATGGGTTTTTCAAGTTTTCTTTGGTGTTTTCCCGTTCAGTTTTTCTTCTTTCTGGGAGGTAATTCCTCTAGAAGTGTTTCCTCTTCACAATTTGAGAAAAAGTTGAAAGTTCATCTCATTTCAAGACAAAAAGAAGAGATAATCCTCAGGAGCTCATGTTGTTTGCTGCTGTTTCTCACGGAATCTCTCTCTCTCTGTCTCTCTCTCTCTCTCTCTCCTTCTCTCTCTCTCTGTCTCTTTCTGTCTCTCTCTGTGTTGCTCCCTCCCCTGATTTCCCAACCTCAGGCCTCCTCAAACCTGTGAGGTTACAGCACTGCAGTGTGCTGAACCTGAATCACAGAAGTTGTAGTTCATCTGTACATTTACTTGGGCTTTATTTTTATGAAGGAGCTACTGTACATTTCCTCAGCCCTTCTAATGTCACATGTCATTTCAGATACTGTTCTGCAGTAGATATAATTGTTTTCTGTGTTTTTAACAGAATAGCAATTTGGCATAATTATTTATCTTTCTCTGGAGTTTCATGTAAAAAAAATGTAGCCATGGATTAACAAATATACAAAGTGTTTGTCATCGTTTCAATGTTGAGTGTTATTTTGCACTAAAAAAGAAAATAGGCTTTGCCATGTGGTTATTTCATATAGAGTATGTATTTATTTATGCATTATCAGAAAACATGATGTATATGGTGATTTAATAACGAGATAAGAACTATTTCAGGGTAGAAGATTTTGACCCGCACAGGATAAGCGCGGGTATTGGTTGGAAATTAAAATTTTGGAGAGAAAGACCATTATTTATTCTCTCACAAATTACATAATCTCTCTTTAAAGAATACTTTTATGTAACTTCCTGAAGGACAAAGCCCAAAGATACTTTCTCCGTTAATATTTATCGCGTTTAGTTTACCACCTGTACCCCTAATATTTGGGTCTTGGCTGTTGTTTTTAAGGAAACTGGCTAACGTGTGTCTAATTTCTGGTATTCAGAGGTCCAGGATCAGGCTGCTGACGTTGGATACTCAGGCTCCCCGGTGGAGGTCACCCCCAGCAAGTCTCCCTCCATGCCTTCACTCAACCAGGCCTGGCCAGAGATGAACCAGAGCAGCGAGGTTCACAACACACACACATACTTATTGTATCTTCACACATACTGTGAGCTCAGTGTCCGTTTGCTTTTGCTGTGTTTGCATTTGATTCATCATAATTAATTGCTCAGGGTTAATTAGGTGCTTTTTCCTTTATCCATCCATCCATCATGATTTGACTTCATCCTTTTCCATTATCAAACACAATTACTGATAATTCTTCTCTCACTTCCTGGACTGTGTCGGTGGCCTGTATGAAAGTCTTGTTTTGTTTCCGTGCCCGCCGACGATGATGACGTCACATCGCCACGTCGTCTGACGATGGCCGATGACGTCACATGACGGTAGCGGCTCAGGCTGATGATGTAAATGTGTGATGTCACTGCACTGGCTGACTGACATGTTTTTTCTCACTGTCTGTCTGTCTCCTGCAGCAGTGGGAGACGTTTAGCGAGCGCTCCTCCAGCTCACAAACTCTGACCCAATTTGACTCTAACATTGCACCAGCTGACCCTGTAAGTCAATCACTTAGTATGCATGGTTTCACCATTAATGGACAGACATTAACCCTCTCTGGATCTCCATGCCTCTTCTGTCTCTCTCTGTCTCTTTCTCTATGTCTCTCTCTCTCTCTCTCTCTCTCTCTCTCTCTCTCTCTCTCTCTCTCTCTCTCTCTCTCTCTCTCTCTCTCTCTCTCTCTCTCCCTCTCTCTCTCTCTCCTCCCCCTCTAGCCATGTTTACACTGCCATCTTTATGTTCAAATTGAACTGTCGCATTAGAAAAGCTGTATGAAAACGTTCATGCTCTAAATGTGATATGGAAACACTTTTCTGAATACGTTCTGACATAGCTCACATGACTGATCAGCCCATGACTGTTGGCATCTTCCCCAATGTTCCGTATTTATCTCTGGACAAAATGTAACCCCTCCAATATTAGCTGACAGGGTTGGGAAATATAACGATATATATCATCAAAATTATATAAAATGTCTATTTATATATTTTTATGAGTCAAGTGACAGTTGTAGCCAGATTTATTATGTGACCACACAAAATGCGTCTTTGAGTGTTGGACAAAACAAGACATTAGAAGACACCATCTTGTGCTTTGGGAAACACGGATCAACTTTTATAGACCAAACAACAATTGTTTAATGTGATTTAAAATAATTGACATGGAAATAATTGACAGATAAATTGACAATGAAAATAATCGTTAATTGCAGCCCTGGTTCATTTTGCACTAAAGTTCCTAATAAAATCAGAAAACACTCTTTTTTTCACTTTTTTATTTGTCATGTATTTAATTCACACAAGAGGATACAAAAACAGGCTTCATCTTGTGGTTCATTTATTGAATAACCAGAAAGCATGCTATGTTAACCAAATTCCTGAGCCCCCCCCCCCCCCCCCCCTCTCTCTCTCTCTCTCTCTCTCTCTCTCTCTCTCTCTCTCTCTCTCTCTCTTCCCCCCCCTCTCTCTCTATCCCCCTCTCTCTCTATCCCCCTCGCTCTCTCTCTCCCCCTCTCTCTCTCTGCGCATGATGCTCTTTCAGTGTGCAATATACACCAGTGTGTGTTGTAATTTGGCTGGCTTAGCTTCTATTGGCCATCACCTTTTTTCCTACTGTGACACCCACCAATCACTGGTGCATTTGCAGGTTGTGGCAGATGCATTTTACCATATATGGTCAAATGCTGTAAGTACTTAAAAGTGTCATTTTTGGTTGAAGTCCTTTTTTTGCCCCTCAGGCAGAATTTTCCTTGCAGCAGTATGGGGCTCACTAATAGCTCTGCACTATTAATCTGACAAAAAGGGCAGTATTGACTACCTCAGTTTGCCAGCGTGTGCAACTTTTTTAGATCCACTGAAAGTCTGGACAGAAATCTCAGCAGGAAAATCGCTGAGCAGAACCTGAACAATGATGTGAAACGCTCCTCTTAAATCTTTGGAATGAGCTGCTCTGTTTTTTAGCAAAATTTACTAAAAATATCAAGAATAAAAGTTTTTATAATGCAGAAAAGATGGCTCCTCTAAATGTCATATTGTTAAATATTATTTCATTGGATTATTCTTCCTGGTTTAACGGCTGTATTTGGTCAAAGTGGAGATCATTCAGACAGTTTTATACTTTGTTGGGTAGTTCAGTCTGTAACATATTTTATAAGATTGTCATATGGTTTGTATGTAAAATCATAATCTGCAAAGTAAATAGGTTCAAACAGAGTTCAGCAGTGATGCCTCATATTACAATGATATTTTAATGAGAGAATGAGAAATGGTCTTCTCTTGAAATAATGACAGTTGAAGTAAACTGATGATAAAGTGTAACTACAAACACATCTCCTGTAGAACTTGTCTCTCTCCTTTCATAAATCTCTCTGTCTCACCTCCTGTCCCTTTTATCTACTTTAGGACACGGCCATCGTCCACCCAGTCCCCATCCGAATGACACCCAGTAAGATCCACATGCAGGAGATGGAGCTGAAGAGGACTGGCAGTGGTGAGACAACCTCTGACTTTACCATTTATTAATGACTGTTTTTATTATTAGCGTTGCGAGGGGCTGGAGTTAAAGCTAATATAATAAAGAAATTATACTTGTATTAGAAGCCAGTATGAGTGCACATGTGACGCTGTGTCCCGTGCTGAGTTTTCAATGTGTGAGAGGACCACCAACCAAGAGGCTTCTGTCTGTTATGATTAAAGAGAAACTAATGTCATTAAACAAAATCAGTCTGGCTTTTAATCATCAACATAAAGTGTAAACGTTTTGCGGTCAGGCTTCTAAAGCTGCTACTGAAGATGTCTTGGGATAAAATATGTAGTAGACTGCCAGTTGTTTTTAGTTGTTGTAATCACCCTCATTGCCCCACCTCCAGCAACAGTGGAGATAGTGGAGCTGAGATGCGTTTGACGGATCTTAATCATAATCTATTATTACCCGTATTTGTCACACTTTCTAATATAAAGAAGGAGGTGATAGAAGGCATGGAGAAAAAGATGAACATACACCAACCGTGGAGCAGCTTTTCATGTCAACACCACACTTTTTCCCAAAAATTTATTGGGCTTTTCTTGCAGGGTTCGTACGGGTGCTTGAAATCCTTGAAAATGCTTGAATTTTTTTAAGATTTGAAGAGTGCTTGAATTTTGGATAAAGTACTTGAGAATGGTTGAAGTTCTATCTGCATTTCTCTCACAACAATAGCTATAGAAATGAAAAATATATATAAAATAAATAAATGGAAACTTGGAAAGTGCTTGAATTTGACCTTGTAAAAGGTGTACGAGCTCTGTACTCAGTTAACGCGACCACCCTCGACAATAAACTGAGCTTCGATCACCACATTGCAGACATAACGCGGAAAGACTCGCTGTTGGAGGAGTTTTGTGCGCTCAGCCACTTCCGCCTTAGATTTAGACTGTGAAATCCGAATCTGATGCAACATTTATGCCCTCTCTGTTATTTCTCAAAACCTTCAGACCACAACCACCCGACCAGTCCGCTGCTGGCTAAACCTCCCGAACTGTCCGAAGAAGCCAAATTACCTGCCTCCATGAAGTTTGTAGCCGCCAACACTGTAGGTGAGTAAAAGCTGGGCTGCTGTGCCAGAGAGTCTGTGTTGACTCCATGAACTCTCCTTCCTTGTCAAAATCTGGCAGATACATTAACCACAATACAACTGGAGGTGTGTGTTTTCATCAGCGTGGCCAAATTGCGTTCATCAGCTCCGTTTCTTGTCATAGAAGTTATGCTGAAGATGTTTTTGGCTCACTGTGAGATCAGATCTTTATCTATAATATGTTTCTGTTTTTATGCTTTGTGTTGGGAACCGCACAGCTTTTGCATTATAGGTCAGCAGGTTGTTCTGATGTTAATGGGTTGTTTTTGGTTTGGTTTTGTCTGCCATGAAGGTGACGGTTACAGCAGTTCAGACTCATTCACCTCAGACCAGGAGCCAATCACAAGACAAAGGTCAGTGGCTTTCTCGTGATTTAATTGAGTTATTGTTCATTATTGTTGTTTTCTTTAATTGTGTTCCTACTTTTCTTGATGAAGCACTATAGACATGCGTTCGTGTTCCGTATCGGTTTATCTGTTTGACCGTTCAACTTGAATTAATAGCTGTTATGTCTGTGTTCAGGTCCCAGTCGGGAGCGTCTCCAGAGGCTCTAAAGGTGGTAGCCCCCCCTCCACCTCCACCCCGGCCCCACCCTTCTCACTCTCGCTCCTCGTCTCTTGACATGAACCGCACCTTCGCTGCCGCAACTGCTGCAGGACAACCGCAGTCCTCTACGATAGCTTACCCTCCCGCCGTGCCCCCTCGACCGCTACCCACACAGGTAAGACAGAAACACATTCATTAAATCCTGAAGTCTAACTTCATCATCATAAATTCTCCACCAAGTGTGACCTTGACCACTTCACCCCTCGGCTCCCTCTCTCCAGTCATCAGTACCACACACTGGGCATCGTGCGGAGGCGGAGGGCGCACCAGGAGGCGGCGCGGCGCTCACCACCACCTCCCCTCAACAGATTCCACAGCAGCCCAATTTCGCTGACTTCAGTCAGTTTCAGGCCTTCGCTGCATCTGAACAGCCTTCCAGCCTGCCGGAGGTGGATATACACAGTGAGCCTGGACAGGTAGGTTGTTTCCTGGAGTGTGTGTGTGTTTCTATTTTTACGTAGTTGTTCATCTGGCTTGCAGATGAGTCTTGTGAGAAACACATCAACATATTATACATTTACATAAATAAATAAGACCGTGTGTCTTAACCATAGACTAATCTATAGACTGTCTATTGTGCCCGGGGAAAATATTTACTAAGCTAAGTGTAGTGTGATCTGGTGGTGAATTTACAAAGTTGTAATTATTTTTAAAAAAAGAATCAATAAATGATTCTATAGTTGTTGCCCAGAGGTTTTCTATTGTCTGTTTTCTGTGAAGAATTCCGAGTTTACCCGTTTGTTTTGTGTCTGCAGGTGGAGAAGTCTTCAGAGGGAGCTGGCCCTTTAAGAACAGTCAAGAGCGACGGCCAAGCAGACGACAGGTCCTCAGCTCCTGTCAACTCTGTGAGTCAACATCTTCTGAAAATGTATATAAACTATATGTATCATAATAATATTTAACTATAAGCTGAACAGATGATCGATTATTTAAAACAATTGAACAAGATCTTGTCTTGACAATTATTATGACTAAATTTACAGAATATTTTCCAATTTTATTGATGTGACAAAGCTGTTAAATGTTCTTATATTCATTATATTGCTAATTAAACTGCAGATCATTTCACAAGAACTATTTTATTCCCCAAGCCATCAGCCTTTTTAACATGCAGCTAACGTCACTTGCACTTCCTGTTGACTTTTTCTTTTTTTTACTTCATTGCTTTTTCTGTCTGTCGATTAGATGTGTTTTATTATAAATTTGTTGTTGTCTTTTGTTTTTTTTAATTTTATTTGTTTTTTTTTACTTTAAACTGGTGTCCGGAGCACTGGTCCAACACATTTCCTTGTGTGTTGGTAGTTAATCTGAATTAACTTGATTAATGTGATGTAAATATAATGTCTGGAGTCCCAAACACCCCAAATCCCAAAGATATTGAATATCATCTATCATAGAAGAGCAGCAGCTTCTCTCATTTGAAAAGCTGGAACCAGTGTTTTTACATGAAATAGTGACTTAAAATGATTATCAGAAAAGTCTCTGTTAATAATTAATCAAGTTATTGTTTATTTATCTCTAAATACATTTGATAATTATTTACTTTTCATTTGAAGAAACGACAGTTCAAAGCTCCTTCATTACAAACAGTAAACCGACACAAAGACAGAACTTCTAATTACTTTTTAATCCCACTGATTGAATTAACGTTTTTGTTTTTACCATCAGGCCAAATGTTCCGGGTCTGGTCCGCTAGCGCCTCCTCCAAAACCTGTGCGCCGAAGGTTGAAATCGGAAGACGAGCTACGACCGGAGGACGAGCAACACGGTCCGCAGAAATCAAATGTCATAGCTGCCGTGCTGGCCACTCAACCCTCCATCCCCAGGTAGAAAACGTAGTTAACAAGAATTTGGAAGATCTTGATAAACCTAGGTGGTTGTTTTTTTCTTAAACACGTGTATTTGTGTGTTTCCAGGTCGGTAGGAAAAGACAAAAAAGCAATTCAAGCTTCAATTAGAAGAAACAAGGAGACGAACACAGTGTTGGCACGACTTAACAGTGAACTGCAGCAACAGCTGAAGGTTTGTACTATGGAATAAAAAGGTTTTCTTTCTGACTGACAAAAAAAAATTCACTAATAACTTCGTAACATTTTTCAGGACCTGCTTGAAGAGAGGATATCCCTGGAAGTCCAGCTGGAGCAGCTCAGACCTTTCTCTCATCTTTAACCAACGGGAGGAGGAAAACTCAACTGTATTTCACCTGAAGCAAAGCTGTGGCCCTCGCTGTGACTCCCCCTCCATCCCTCCCTCCTCCTTACACCATCTCTGCTTTCCCTGGAGGCTCCAACCTGCTGCATTGTGCTCCGTTAAAACTCTTAAAGCGCTCAATCAAACACACGTATTAATCTTCAACCGGAAGGACACGAGAGCTTACCAAGCGGAGGAGGAGGAGGTGACAGAAGGGGGATTTTTACAAACTGGCACTTTTCAAAATGTTCTATAAAGAGAGGTGGACGTGAGGACGGCAGCAGGACTGAGAAACGGTCAGGAGCAAAACTCGTGTTCACAAACGTCGAGTGCCGTCTGAAGAGAAACTGCTGGTGTCCGATTACTGCTCTCTGACTGACTGAAGAAGAAAGGCGGAGTGTGTTTGTCATGTGTGTGTGACTGTGCATTTGTGTTCCTGTTCAGTGACTCGAAGATAGCGCCAGTTTGTTTGTTCTCTCTTGGTGTTCAGACTTTGACGCACCAAACTCCTAATAAAAATTGGGCAAATTGAAAGAAGCAGCTTAGTATTTTTTGGGAAATGTGCTTCTTCGCTTTCTTTCTTAGTTAGATGAGAAGATATATGCATCAGTCTCATGTGCGTTAAGTACAGACATGGAGTCTGTGATCTAGATTAGCTTAGCATAAAGACTGGAGGCAGGGGGAAACGGCTATCCTCGCTCTTTCCAAAGTTCAAAACTATACTTTTTCAGCACCTCTGAAATTAACAACATGTTTGTGTGTTGTTAGTTTAAAACATATAAACTGAACAGTAAATACAACATTTTGTGATTGTAGGGGGAGTTAAATGCTGAAACTGCTTCATCCAACTTTCAGAAAGAAAACGTAGAAGTGTATTTCCCCAAAAAACTGAGCTATTCTTTGACTGTCATCTCATTTATCGGTGCACCTACTTTTAACAGTTGTGGAAAAAACTGGAGTCTTAACAGAATTTCTGCTTTAAATATCATCAAAGGAAGTATCTCTACTGAACGTGTGCCTCCCTAATGTCACCATTTCCAAATCTGTTAAAAAAGAGGTGGAGTTTGGTGCGGCCGGTCTCTCATGTAACATACTGGGCTACTTCTGGACAGGACTTTGTGTTTGTCTTTGTGAGGCCTTTGATGGCTAAAAATCATCAGGGTGAAGGCTTTTTTTTTTTTTGACTCATCCTGTGATGTGAGTTCAGCCCACCTCTCTCTCCTTACTGCCCCTTGAGGTCTGGTTTGTTGATGGCATGATGTCAATGAATGTGTTTTTTGTTTTGTTTTTTACTTCTATCTTACGCAGTGTTTTGGGGTTCGGTGTGACTGAATGGTTTAACTTTATGCCAAATGACTGAACTATCTGCTCTCTCACCTCTACTTGGGCTGTGTTTTTACAAAGAAAAATCATTTTTTCCCTTCCCACAGGTTTCTCTTGGTTTATTAGCTGTGCGTCGACATTCTTTTTTTTCTTTTTTTTTTAAACATCTTTTACTTGGTTGCTGTGGTTAATTCCTGTCTTTTTTTTACCTTCACCTGGATGGGGAAAAAATCTTTTAGTCAATACAGACGAAGGGATTGAAGATGTTCCAGCTGCTCGACTGCAGGAGGCGGCGTTTATGAAGAATTATGTGACTCGTCGGGGAGAAGTTTTCCTGTGATTTTCCGATGAGCAAACGCATGCACAGATCCAAACTCACGGTGCAGATAGAGTTGATTCAGCTGTTTTCCAACGGGGCAGTCGTCACTATGCAAGTACGGGCGATGCATCCTCACAGACCAACTATACTTAGCTGTTTGTACTGATAGTAGCAACTGTGTGAGCAGTATACTTAGATCTTCCAGAACACCATCTACTGTTTGCTTTGGATTCATTTTGCCTTCTTTTTTTTCTCTTCCCCCCCTTGAAAGTCCAGATCAGTGTTTTCATCAGGCACTTTCATCCTAAATCTGCACAATGTGACCCTCGCTTGGGTGTAGATGAAGCTTAACAGACGGAGACCAGTCGACAGAATGGGAGACCTGAATGACCCAACTGCACTTTGACCTTAACCCACCCTCCTTAATTAGGATATATTTGTATCTTTTCTTTTTTAATTTGCTACATCTCTCTTCTGCTTTCTTTTAACGTTGTCATGTTCTCGTTCCCCGTGTATTTAACAAAAAAAAAGATGCTTTAAGAAGAACAAAAAAAATTAATGAACCACTCAAAACTGTAAGGTTTGTGTGCCAGTACCCTAAACTATCCTGTCTTGTTTGGTCATATTTTTTTTTTAAATACGTGTTTTGTCCCTGGAGCTTCCTGTGTGTTCACGAAGAATGCGTCTTCTTCGAAAAGCCTTACTCCCTGACTGGCGTTCAGGTTTCCACAGTGGCTGACTGACCTCTCTTCCTTGTCGTATCAAGGCTCGCCTTTTTTTCTGCCGTTTAGGATGTGTTTGAGTGTGTGTGTGCGTGTGCTTGTGTGTGTGTGTGTGTGTGGTCTCCTGACCTGGAACTAATACCATTTAAAACCCTATTAAAAACCTTCATGTGGGATTGATTTATGTTTGCTAGCACAATAGCGCCCCATTCATCCTTGAACCCAAAAGGCAATTCAGGCAGGCAGAAGCAATCACCAAGACTTTGATGGGATTTTGAATGCTATTTGCTCCCAGATCTGTGTTGTATATTGTATATGATACACACTTTTTGGACTCATATGTAAATTTGCATTAATTGCTGACTAACAGCGAAAGAATATTCTATTTAATTCCTTCTCTCTTGGCTGTGGGATCCTAAATGTTTAACTGCATGGATGTACTGTATCTCTGCAGAGTCAACTAGCAGCTGTGTGATTTTTACACAAAAATAAAAACGGCACAATATTTTAAAAGCTGCGCTCCCTTTACTGATTTCTTTATTGTTTGTTAAAATGCTCTAAAGATGTGTTTTAGCAATAAGGTCCAACATGAACACAACTTTCTGCCAAAGTCGGAACACTTTTGCATATTTTAAACTATTCTTTTGTGCTGTTTTATGTTTGTTTTAAAAGTTGGCTTTAAAAAAAAGCAATATTTTAATCAAAATGTGTTACTTTCTTACACATACAGTCCTGATAAAGCAGTTTAACTGAATTTTTGACTGAAACCTTTGATGGATGTTTTTTCTTTAAACCTTGTTGCTTATTTATTCGTGGAGCTGTAATGTTGTATAGAAACACTTAGGGAGAACAGCCAGATACTACAGTTTGTTCTTAACAATAATCTTAAATAAATTGTTTTTCTCAATATCTTATAACTAGTGGCAGACATTTTAACATTTCATAGGAAGAGCACAGGTGCATTTAGTCGCATTGATGCCACTTAGGGGAGGTCCTGGTATCATGTGCTGGCTCACTGGAGTACGTACCTGGACAATTAATGGATGAATCGTTAATGTTACAAATTTCTCCTTTAAGTCAAAATGTCTGCTGTGAAAAAAGGCTCATGAAAATGCAGCAAACGTTGAGAAGAAAGCAGCAGACTGTTGACTAAGACCAGTCTCATTCTTCATCAAATCTCAAGGATAATCAAAACCCACAGACTGCAGCTGAGCTCAGTCTGGAGCAACATCACACAAAGGTCTGAACAGTGAAGTTAGAGATTTCAGTTGGG
Source organism: Echiichthys vipera (assembly GCF_963691815.1). NCBI lineage: Eukaryota > Metazoa > Chordata > Actinopteri > Perciformes > Trachinidae > Echiichthys > Echiichthys vipera. The sequence continues at coordinate 14,872,408 of NC_139844.1, read as the reverse complement.
GTTTTTTTATGGCCTCAAAAGAAAATGAAATACATTTTATATCACATTTGTTGCACAATGTGCAAAAGGTCAAGGGGTTTAAATACTTTCCATGTGAATGCAAAATGTGTTTCAGAAGTTGTTTATGCACTGAAGTTTCTTCTTTCCTGGCAAAAGTTACAGGGACACACGTTCTTTCAGGCAGTTTTTGGTCCGCCACAAAACGTATCCCCTCTCCAAAACACAAAGATAACGTCCTTCCATCAAGTATTGAACATATTTCAGTTCATAACTAGTAACTTTGGTAAATATGGAGAAGCGTCTTCTTTCCTAGCAAAATGATATGGGGGGACAGGTGCGAGTGCCCGTTCATTGCTACTTTAAGCTTTAATTTATTATTTTATTGTTGACATTGTAAAATCCCCCCCCCCCCCCCCCCACACACACACACACACACACAAAATTTCCATTTCAGGAGTTTGATAAATAATCCCTGAACACCATTTGCAACAACGACACATTTTGGTTCCACGAGGAAAACTGTGTTTTACAAAAGTGTAATTGACTCTCAGTTTAACACAAATATCAGCAAAACTGTCCATAGAAACACACAGACACTGAATGGGTTTGAGCAGGTTTTATTAGAGCTCTATAAATTGCTTTTACAGAGGGGCTCACAGCGATCCTGAACCAGACAACTCCTACTTCCCAACTTAAATCTTTAAATCAACCAACTCAGGGAGCAGCTCTGATAAAGAGACCTGTAGGAGGGTACATCAGGTCTTTCAACGGCTTGAATTAAATCCTTCTAAACTTTATTTTTTTACAAATCTTTGCAGCATACCCAAACCTTTTTTTTACTGGACTGCGGTAGAGAAAATAGTTCAATCAACAGCTTCAGAGTCAATTACATACATAATGACTTTTAAAAGAAACTCAAGCAGAAGTCATTTATGACCTTTTTTTTTTTGTTTTTTGCAAAGCCCAGCTCACATAAGATATAAGGCCTTTATGTTGAAGGTACTATAGAAACGAGTGGGTCTACATCTACTGAATATCTTCTCTTACAGCAGGACTAAGAGCTCTAATGTAACAGTATAAATCTCTGAGGTTAAACTGAGTTAAGCAGGACTTAAAGAGGACAACAGAACCAGTGTGTTGGCTTCAGGGTTTTGTTTTTTCTCCCCCAGGTGTGTTTATTGTCGGGGGTTTCAGGCGCATTTTTGTGAATCCAGAACATTCACTTGTCAGCAGACAGCGCAGGTTAGGACTTTATTTGACCACACTGGAAAAACAAAGAAGGAGAGCAGAGAGACGGTTATAAATCGTCTCGTCTAACTCAAGCAAATAAATGTATATCACCAAACTATTCCTTTGAATGTGTTTGAGACTCACACGCTGGTTTCCTTGTAGCGGTCCAGCGCCTCCTTGGCCACAACCTCGGAGAACTTTGGGTCGGTCCAGGGGATGTCCCCATCCACACTGAAGGTCATAGGTGGAGAGTCAAAGAGCTGCACGGACACGCTCGTCCCTCCAGACTGCTGCTTCTCCTCGCCCGGCTTCTCCTCAGTGTCCCTGCTGATCACCTGCAGCACAGCGGACGGTTTCAGCTTCTTTCAACTGCACATCTTAATGACCTAAACACATCTGCATTTTCAATACTGATGCAATACTTAAGTTGCATTATTGCTGTTATGCCTACAACAACAAACTCCAACTTGCGTGTGATTAGGCTAAAAGTAAGATTTAAGGCTGCTTTTATTGTTTCCAGAGAAAATTGTCATGCATTAAAAGTATTGCTGCAAAGAAAACAAACATTTCCAAAAAAGACACTTAAAAAAACTTGCAAACAAGTTCATCGTGAAAGTATTTTTCCTGATTTCTCACTGTGTAGACCAGGCATTCAGGTGTGTTAGAGCAGAGAGAAACCGAAAACATGCAGGGCAGCGGCCCTCCAGGAGCAGAATTGGAAATGCTGGGTGTAGACCCTCGCAATTGATTAATTCAGGATATTTCTTCAGTCATTTGTCTGTAGCAGCTTGTTAGAAATTCACATGTTGATTTAGGGAAACTCCATTACTGATAACGCAACTAACATGAAATATAAAAACGATGTCACAAGAGCCCCCCCCCAGGTCGTCGTACCGCCTGAACTTGGAAGACATCGTCCTTGGTATTGTTCGCCAGAGACGACACCCAGCCGAACTCTCTGTTGAGCATGTCCAGGAGGGAGGAGGTGTTCAACACCTTCTCCTCGAACGTCTTCAGGAGAGCGTTGTACTCCTGTGTGAAGCGCTCGGCCGTGGCCAGCGCCCTCTCCAGCTGCTCCTTTAGCGGTCCCTCCAGAGGTTTCCTCCCGGAGCAGTCTGCGAAGGGAAAGGGTAGAGGTAGAAAAACTCACTTTACTGACTACGTTGGGATTTCATTAATCAGAAGAGGACATTACACGGCCATTACACTTTTATGAAGCTTAATATTATGTTTTTAAAGCTTCAGGCAAAACAAGCAGAAGTGTGCCACGTATTAAATGACGGATCCGTCTATCACATCGTGACTTTATGTTCACTTTGTGGTAATTAATCGGAGCAGTAAAACGGCAGGACACTGAAAAAGCAAACCTCTGTTTTTACATGTGAAAAGTAGGGACTGACATACTCCTGATAGTACAGTGTGTTCCATGAGGAGACACAGTGATTTCAGACTTCAGTGTTTATACGATCTGAAGCTTCCCTCTGAATGTGAAATCAATATGAACCTCTTTGTATTTCTCAAAGGTCTCAGTATGTTGTTTTGTTGTCAGAGGAACAAAAACATCAACGCAAATGAAGATATTACATAATCAAAACGCACTCATTTGAAGCCCTTTCTGTTTCCAACATTATCATAAATCCTAATTGTGTTGCTCTAATAAAAACATCTCCGGATCATCATCCACCTCCGGTTTCCTGCAGGAGGAGGCTGCACGAAAGGCCACAGCCAGACCTCAGTGCACCCACCTAACCTTTTGAACCGTTATTAGAAATTGTTTCATGGCATCTGACATTTAATGTGATTATCAGGGTATGTTGTTCATATTTTATTCTTATTCAGTGTATTTTCCACTCATGATTACGCATCAACATTTGTTTGTTTTTGCAGTCCTACACACGCACAGTCTATATTATCATCTCTATAATTAAACCTTTAAAAGAGAGAATAAAACACTTCACCAGAGTAACTTAACTTACCAATGTGCTGGATGTCTTTGCATTTCTGACACTCTTCACGGAACTTGAGGCAGCCGGCTGAGTTACGGCGAATCTCTCTGCAGGTCATCTTGCCATTGCCAAACGGTTTGGTGATGATCACATCCTCATTAATGCTGCCGTCTGCGACCAGACATAAACACACCGTTTGGAATTGTATTCACACCCTTATCCACAGCAGATAGAAGGCTGTTTTTACCTTTTCTAAACTACTAAAAATACATACTAAAACAATGTTAAATTTAGATGTTTTCTATGGAAAAGTATTAAACGCTGAGACATTACCCCCAAAATTAAAAATGACATCAGCCGACTGTTTTTACTTCTGACGGTTACATTTAAATTCTAAAGTCATAAAAGTGGTGTTAATTTGTGTATCATAAACTTCTGTTCTCTACAGAGCTGATTTTCTGCAATAATTCATATTGGAAATGGAAAAATCCCGTTGACTTTTTGTTGAGGCAACCAGTGCGATGCTAACATACGGATTGGCCTATAAAAATATATCATCCTTGCAGCACTCTATATGCACACATGTAAACAAAATATACATTTGCACTTAATTTAAAAGGACTTTTCATTTCAACTTGCAGTACAGTAATAGTGGTAGTATCATATCTTGTCAGTTTAAACTTGAGTGAGTTTGTCATATTTTTGCCCAGTTCCTCTTGACGAATCTACAGTGTGCATACAGGAGGTTTTGGTCTTTTTTTTTTTGTTCTTTCACATGGCCTCGAAAACTCAGCACTGTGCTTTATGTAAGACGTATAGCTGATACAGTAAATTCTGTTAGCAGACATTGTTCCTGATATGACTGATCTTTGCAGCTGTGTTTGCTATGGTGATTTAGTTACTTAAGTGTTTAAGTCTGCTTCATGTATAAGACACTTCTTAAATATTGACCTAAAAGATCTTTTAGACTATAACGTGCTCTCAGGATAATTAGTAAAAAGACAATTCAAACCAACCGCAAACCCTACAAAAGCCTTCTGAATACTATTAGGTAGAGTCAGTTGCTGTAATTTAAGTGTGTCAGAAAATGTACCGTCATTAGGAGCTGCGTCTGAGTCGATGTCCATCATGGAGCCCATAGAGCTGAGGAAGTTCCTGCCCATGCCCATCATCGGGGAGAACAAACTCTGGAAGCCCTGGAATGGCTCGTGGAAGAGAGAGCGAGCACTTCTGCGGTGAGAGTACGGTCCCAGGAAATTGGGGAAAAAGAACACTGGGGGGCTGTAGTGCACGTGATCAGCCACCTGAGAAACCCCGATGACACACACACAGCCCGTTAACGTCTGTATTCTGCAGTGAGTGTGCTGTTGCATCTTTAAAACTTTTGTTGACGCATACAAATACTTGATTGTGATTCAAGATGCATAGATGGTAGACTGACGTTATGTAAGGAATGCTGTAATACAATCATACGTTTACAGCGTTTATATCTATGGTGTAGCAGGTAAACAGCACCTTCATGCTGTCTGAATAGATGCTGTCCACACCGTCGGCCATCTCTGTGTATTTGTCCTCCAGGTTCTGGAACTCGTTGCTTTGCCGCTGCCCCTCCTGCTCCAGGACGTCGATCTTCTGCCCGTTGATCCAGATGGAGAAGGGAGACGTTCTGTTCAGCACCTCCTCCAGCTGCAGGTAATAGGAGAACCTTTGATTTTGAATCAAATCTTCTGTAGCCTATCTACACTTCTTTAGCTCATCATTACATTGAAGATGAGTTTGTTTTAGTAGGAGTGTGTTTCTGTAGAGTTGATACCATGCAGTATCATTAAATTTGACTATTTACACGTCACTGAAAGTATTCAAGTCATTGCTTTTCATTTTATGGAAGTCAAGAGAAGACTAAAACTTTTATTTTATTCCAAAGATATCACTCGTAATCAACATGTTTCTGCACAATTGTCCATCCATCAATCATCTTCCAGCCGCAATATACGCTGACATTTGGCGTGAGGCGGGGTACACCCTGGACACGAGGTCTATCACAACCATCCACACTCACATTCACACCTATGGGCAATTTAGAGTCTACAATTAACCTAACGGAAGAGCCCCAGCCGGGATTCCATCCAGGAACCCTCTTGCTGTGAGGCGACAGTGCGAACCACCAGTCCATCGTGCCGCCCTTTGCACATTTGTGCTAAAAGAAACTTTGCATTACAGTTACTTTAAGGGTTCCTATAAAGAACCAGCAGCATTGATTCTCAGGGCAATATGTAATCGATGAAACTGCATTAAATCCATGATAAAAGATGGCACTGACAAGCTAATATCTGGATTATAATCAAAACTCTGTATATAAATGATCTGGCATGAGTGCATGTGAGGGTCTAACCTGGCGTCCCACCAGTCCAGATCCACTGCTGCATGTTCGTGAGTAGTATTTGACGCAAGTCTTCTTCAGACAGGGCTTACACTCCTCCCACAGAGCCTGCGTGGTCTCGTTGCAAACCTCCTCCTCCTGCTCCAGCTTGGCCTCCATCTCCTGAGCCGCACGCATCGCTTCCTGTCGCGAAACGGAAAAACAGGCAAGCTCTTATTTTGGCGGGATCCGTAGGACTTAGTGGTTGCATGTTTTCTAAGGATCTGTAATGTTTGAACCCTTATTCACTTGAGATTATGTTATCAGGCTGAAGTCTTTTACTTTTTTCCCTGTGTGAAAGTGTCGAACTGTCCCAAATGTTATCAGAAGCAAAGTGGTGGGATGCAGCCTTCAACTCTTGATTCCCAGCAGACAGAGACAGGCGGAGACTCTCTAGACATAAATATTTATCTAAAGACACCTGTGAAGGGTGAGAATGAGGGCTGTACAAGAACTTCCTCATGTGCCACCACAGACCAAACACAGTTATAAAAAACAGTAAGTTTGAAAATCTGACGGTTAGAAACTCTGTTTCTGTAAGATGATGAGATATATTTGGCTTCTATTTGTTTGAAGATTACGGTTTGTATCGTCACTGGAGTTTGAATTTGAAAGTTTGTCTTTATAAGGCCTTTTTACACAAACTCCATCCTAATTTATGTTCTGTACTGACCTTTAAAAACTATCAGTAGCTGCACCTTCGGTGATGTGGACAAATTATGCACGTTATGCGTCGCATTTGCACCTGTTTTTGGTGAAAGTGCTTTCAAAGCTTTTGCAGCCGAATCTTAGATATAAGTACATACTTTATTGTCCCCACTGTGTCATGTTTCTACCTCCTTCTGGTCCTTGGTTTTCTCCAGGGCGTCCAAAAACTTCTGGTGGTCCTCTGAAGATTTCTGCATCACACTCTTCATCTCCTTCACTCCGTTAACGGCAGTTTCAATCTGTTTATCCAGATACATTTCTCCCTGAAGTGAAATCTCTGTAAAAAGAACACAACAAAATAAACGTATCACATATATACTGCTGGTGTACAGACCCTCTTTGACCACACTGATTATTTAAGTAAATTAATAATTATGTGGGATATTTCTGTTTTTTGCTTTTTGTTGCTTTAACTTTATTTACATGTAATAATATTATGAAGAACCTGCCTGTGCACTTCGTTCTGCACCCTCTGATACTGCCACAACCATCCCCCAATTTCCATTTTTAGGCATTTTCATATAAAAATGAATGGAATAACAATCATTTTAAGGCACTTTGGGTATTTTTTTTTTTCATTTGGTAAAAGTTTTAGTAATCTCCGAAACACTGAGATGGTTTTAAAGGACCAGTTCAACCAAAATACAATTCATCATCTTCCTCCAGACACAGTTAAAAGTGTGTAAAAAAAAAATTTATATGGTCATACATTTTAGGAGACATAAACAAAAGAAAATAAATTTTTTCTCTTATCCTGTGTTATAGCCAATCAGATACTGCAACTTTAGGTTTACTTATCCAGGCTTATATGTATTACTGAGATTTCTGCTGCCATTTCATCACAATGCAGGCAGATTCACAGTATTAAAAATACATTTAAAAAGTCCTGACAGCAGCTTGTTTTTAAATAAAATAAAAATGTAAAACTAAAGACTGGCGTCCTATCCAGGGTGTACCCCGCCTCACGCCCAATGTCAGCTGGGATCGGCTCTAGCCCCCCGTGACCCCGACAGGGACAAGCGGTTGAAGATGAATGAATGATAACGTTTTCTGTCGCGGTGCAGAGAAACTTACGGTTAAGATCTTGTTCCGATGGAGGAAGGACGCAGTTGGCTGAGGCCAGAAGAAAAGCCATAACACCCAGCAACTTGGACCCCTTCTTCCTCATCATCATCATAATCATCAACATCCTCTCTGACTCTCACGGGGGCCAGCAGGCAGTGATGAGAAAAAAACTGCAAACATAAAGATTGAGTTTGAACTCCTGCTCTGATGTTGTTGTAATGTCTCTCCATCTCCTCTAGAGGGCGACGTGAGCTGTGACACCAGACAGAAGCCTACGCATTAGAAAATGACCATCATTGCTCAGCAGTTTCCACCCTTACACAGCAAAACATAACAATAACCGCACTGATCAACACTGATAAATAATTCAAACTGATGGATGCTGAATGGATCATTTTCCTCCTCTCTCATTTCATTCACTTAAAGCATTGGTGAGGACCTTGCTGAACTGACCTCAGATCAGTGTTTCCTGTGACTTTGACCAACTTTGCATCATAGAAAGAGAACAGCAGGCCCCTTTTTCTCTGTTTACCCTTTTTTTTCCTCTGACGTGTGCTTGGCCAGCTGCCCGTTTATTCAACAGTGTCAACAGAGACTGAGAGAGTTCCTGATTGTTATTCCCATTCTCACACACAAGAAAAAGACAGAGAGAGAAAGTCATCATGCAGATGGACCAGCCTTTTCTCCTCTCCTGCAGATTTTCCCAGACAGTATACATCTCTATCACACAGTTGTTGATTTCTGCGGCTGGACATAATCCTCCCTTCTCTCTAAATGCACAGCACGGCGATCTAATGCACCAGTTTGTCTGCTATTGTCGAGCAAATTAATGACATTATTTTAATGTGAAAAAAAGGATTTAAAAAGCAGGGTGGAGTAAGTGAATCAATGACACTGTGGACACTGTGGACATCTAAACATTACACATGTAATTGTTAAATATCTCATTCTCAAACCATTTGGCATTGCTCTGCTGCTATAACAGCCTCCACTTCTCCAGTTTCAGGTTTTCTGCCAGATGTTGAAACCACCTGCTGGGATTTGCTCCCATTCAGCCCCTTGAGCATTAGAGAGATTGTTGGCCCGGATCACGGCCGGCGTTCCAGTTCATCCCAAAGGCGTTTGTTGACAGTTTCTTTATGGGGCTGGTTTTGTCCACAGGTTCTCAAAGTGAGCTTAACTGATTAATTTCAACCACTTGGGACGCAGCAGAAACAAGCTCTAAACACAACACTGACATAATACCAATAATAAGTTGTCATGGCAACGCATTGGCGTCATTTCTAAACTTGCAGAGTAGGGTTAGGTTTAGACAATAGAACTATTTAGCTGGTTTAAGCAAAGATCTTGATTTGTTTTAAAACAAGTATGTTTTGTTACGTAACTTACATAGTTCAGTTATTTACTTCAGATATTGACTTTTGCTTTCAGACGGGAAACAAACGACAGTCTGCCAAATTCATGTGTTTGTTTGGCCGAGCAGTTGATTCCCAACTCCTTCCGACATGGACTACGTGATCTGACAGTGCCACAGTCAGAGGCTTGTGCGCCCGTATCAGACGCAGAGGGTCACTGACGAAGCTGCCATATTTGAGTAGTTGGAAGCAAGAAATGGCAACATTATCATTCATTATCAGTCACCACCGCTGGTCCAATATTCTCTTTGAGCTCTGTTTTTGGTCTCCACCATCTCCTAAGGCAAGTGTCTGGCTCTTTAGCTTCTAAATGCTCCACTATGTTCACCAGCTAGTCGCTAACTGTGTCTAACTGGCGTTTGTGGCTGGACCAATGGCGTACTGTGGGTTTATCAGAACTTTGGGACTGACCCAAAACAAAAACAATGAGCTAAAAGATGCTAAAACACTCTGAAGCCTTGTAAAGCAAGAGGGAAACTGCAGTCAGGTGATAATTCTTTTTGGCTTCATCACTATAAGCGACATCTTTATACTTAGTAATTAAATCCACTGTTGCAGCAAAATATTGCAGGTTTAAGTACATATGGACGGGAGTGTCCACATATAGTGTAAGTTAAGTTGATAAGTCATTAAATGATTTAAGCTAAGGTGAATGTTGACATATACAATACAAACGTTATTTGTTTATTATCTGATCTGTATATTTTTAAAACGTGAAACACAAAATGTCACTAGAACAAAAATATATCTTATGTAACTTTGTTTTCAGATGCATCCCCTGCTCAGTGATGTTTTTCACTCGCCCACATCTCCTGTTCCTATGGAAACGAGCAAAGTAAAGTATGTACAGCCCGTATTTTTTGCATCATATTTGGTATAATGGCTGTGCCAAAAAAATTAAATGAATGAATGAAATATTCTGGATGTTCTTTGCATTATTTCATGAATTTCAGCTTGACATATTTGGCATCTATAGAAACATTTGGATCCCTTAAAACTGTGAGTTTTGAACAATTGATTTTCTCAACTTTCAGATAAATCTAATAGCAACTATAATAATGAACATAAATAAAATCCACTGATGGTTTAGCTCGGATTCTCTGCACTTTTAATCTGCAGTGAAAAACAGAAAAAAAAGACTGGACACCCACCTGGGGGCTAAAAAAACCAACCTGTCCCACTTTATCCTCTACATGTGTTCACAAGTTTAACAGTGCAGTGCAGCAGCTGACACAATGAGGTCATTATTCATGTGACAATAAGCCCCTCTCTTAAAATATAGAACGCCAGTTAGTGGACGGTTTGTAAACAGGAGCTCACTGTGACCAGTGACTGTGACCTTTTATTATGAGAAAAATCAACAAAGCAGAATGAGTAAGAGTTGATGTGCACATAGGAAAGAATGAGCAATGCATTAAAAACACAACCAGACCGAGCGAGAAGGAGTTTAACAGACAGAAAGAAAGTTAAAAGAAAAAAGAGGAGAAATAATTTACAATGCAGAGGTCAAACAACATTATTTGCTGACTACCAGCTGCAGAGATCCTGGTTACACAACTGAAAGTATGCAAACAGTCCACATGTTGTCTGAAAGGCTTCCAGAAAGTTCTGTTTCAGCCTCATGAAGTAAAATACAGTAAAACCTGAGTCTGAGTATTTTCTTTGAGTCAATATTGAAAACTAGTACCTTATTTTACATTGCATAACATAACATATATCACTAAATTACGATTATATTGGTATTCTTGTATAACATTCTATATCATGGCACTGTCTCCCATTTCTATCAAATCCATAGCATTGTAATATTACTTTAAAGTGTGCATATAACACAATATTCTTTCCTAGGAAGCTGAATTTGTCGCTTATTTTTTATCATTTGTCATTTTTAACTTAATTGGCTCCAGTTGCCAGATTGCAGATGTAAATACTTGGCTGGTTTTTTTTGTGAAAAACAAAAGTAAAATATTTGGCTTTGGGACATTTGTGCGAACAAAACAAGCAGTTTGAAGAAGTCCCCTCGGCCTCAGGGAAACTGTGGCAGACATTTGACATTAATAACTAACATTTTATAATCAAACAATTAAGTGATAATGAAAATAATCACTTGTTGAAACCATACTCTAATATATTATTATGTATGTTATATAAAACATATTACATTTCATGCATCGAGGTTGTCAGAGTTGCACCACTGAACTTCTTTGCACAAATATTTAAATGTAATTTGTTTAACTTCCCTTTTATTTAATCTAGATAGCTATTCACTGTTTGTTTTCACCTTATACTTCATATCTGTGCTGCTGTAACACATACTTTCAGTAATGTTGGAAGGACTCTCCTAATCCCAGAATAAGGAGGAACAATGAATCTAATCTGGATCATGTGGGCTCCACTTACAACAAATGGGACACCTGCACATGTGGCCTCATTTTGGCCTCATTTGAAGTGTTCGGAGATGTCTGCACCCAGTGGATTTACTTGTCATGTGCTTATGGAGAAATGAGACTCAGTTCTTCACTAGAAAATTACAAAATGTTTCCAATTTTAGAACTGTTGATGCTGCAAATGCTGCTATTATTGTACAGTGCATGCAAATAGTACGACTGCAGGCTACCCACCACTGTCAACCACTGTTCACCATCTAATAGCCTGTTTATATTCATGCTCTGCAGTTAGTGCTGCTGCTGGGTGTGTGCTTAGCCTAGAGTGTGTGAATCAACCACATCATGAGCTCATCTGCCCTAATCCAGTTGTTTTGATCCAAAGATGGAGGTCACACCCATGAGTCAGTAAGCAATGCAAAAAAACAAACAAACAGCAGTCACCTTGAGAGTCAGTGTGAAGAAAAACAACTAAAGGGACCAGGTTTTAGAAATGAAATCAAGACATATTACACAACCGAGTTAGACATGTTCACATGTCATAAGTTAAACATGGGAAATGTGTTGCACTCTATTCACATGCATCATCATAACACTGTTATCACAGCTTTCATGTAAAGAGACAGTTTCCCCCTGAGCATCACCAAGCTGCAGCCTCTCAAAAAAAAATAAAAAAATAAAGCTCCCATGACTCACCTCTGTGTGTTTCCTGAGACTCCAGACCGTCTGAAGCTGCTCCGCTCTCCCCGCTGCTCCTATTTATACCAGCGGATAACGGCCACGGTGCAGACATGTGATGCACGCAGAGCTGTCAAGTTCAGGCAAAATAAATACCAACTTCCTGTATTACCATTCAAAATAAATTTCCTACCGCGAACGACATGCATGGAAATATTCAGATCCTTTACTGATCACCACACTGTAAAACATTCACCAGTAAAAGTAAAAGTCCTGCACTGAAAATGTTACTTAAGTAAAAGGAAAATGTATTTAAAAAGGACCTAATGCAGAAAAAGGGCCCATGTGAAATTCAATATTTTTTTCCTCACACATTATTGTAAAAGCAGCAGGAGTTGGTTGAGGTTGTGCTAATTTAACTACTTTGTATAAAACAGCAACTAATGGTTGTTTGCATTATGGATTCATCTGCTGTTATTTTCTCCATTAATCGACTTATTGTTTAGTTTGAAAAAAACAAAAAACAGAAAATAGTTAATAAATGGCATTACAATTACCGATAATGCTTTGTTTTTTCCAAGCAATAATTCAAACCCCCAAAATATCCCAAACAAATATTTATATATAAAAATAATTAAAAGGAAAGGCAATAAAATCCTTTAATTTGAGAAGCTGAGATCATGATAACTTTGCCATTTTTGCATGAAATACTCCTATATGATTATCCAAATAGTTGCATATTATACAGATAACTTGTAAAACATTCCCCATAATGCAAATATTAATTTACAACATGCAAAATAATAAAACGCAACAATCCCACTTAAGTGAAAAGACTCCATGTGATGTGTTTTGGAAGGTAACTGTAGAAACTATTAAGACATTGCCTGGATGTAATTCATTTCTTGACTAATAATCACATTAAAAAATGTCAGATGATAATCCTCAAAGCAATTTCAGTCAAAAACAACTGGACTGGTTGTTTGTCTAGGAAGACGTTTCACCTCTCATCCAAGAGGCTTCATCAGTTCATGTACACATCTGACCAGGCTGGGACTGGTCCAACTAACTGGTGTGGAGATCCAGGTATTTAACCTCTCACAAGGCCGATGATGTCACTGAAACCCTTTGTGCTCCAAGTGCCCACGCCCGTCGTTAGAGTGACAGTCGTTGGTGGGCAGTTGGTTTCGACTTCGTTAGTGCTCTATTGAGTCTGAACGACAGTCGTTGGGGTCACCCGGGCCATGTGATGTCAGATGATAATGTCAGCCCCACCTGCCGGCAGCAGCAACATGTGTGGTTTTAGTGCTGCTGGGTAATTTAGAAATGTATATAATTCAGTATTAATGCATGATATTAAATATTATAAGTTGTTGTTGTTATTCATGATTATACAGCTTAAAGTAAGTGGAAGTAATAACTTAAAAATTGTGTGGGAAAACAACAATGCCGCTGATTGGCTGTTGGCTCGCTGCAATTTGATTGGCTGTTGGCCAGGTAGCCTACTGCTGTCGTCATTGGCTCGTAGTTGTCAGTCGTTTGATTTTTTTTTCTTTAGAGAAGACAATAATTTCAACAGCACACATTTAAAATATCGTTTTAAAGAAAAAACTTGAGATTATATATTATATGGTTATAATTCAAAAAATCTTTCAGCGGGAAAAAATGGCGACCGTCAACTGCCAACTTGACAGAGAAGAGGCTTCCTTTGCTCACCATGTGTTACCGGAGGGGGCGGATGCTAACATTACCTGGTCAAAACGGACTTTCAGTGGACTTTTCCTCCCCTCTAGGTTAAAAAAAGGGCTTTTATTTTTGCGTTTTCCTGTCGTTACAGTGTTTAACTCTAGGTGACTTGATGCTTGTTAGTCTGAAGAATTTCCCAGAAGTTTTGTAATTTATTGGCAGCAGCACTCTGCAGAGCAGAGACACACATTTGCTCCATCCTCCTGACCATGACTCAACATTTTCACTTTCACGTTTATTTGTCTGCATATTACCAAAACAGATTATATGCACAGTTTCACAACAGTTTCACACAAAATATGGGACATACAGTTGGCTTACAAAAGAAAAGTTAACAGCACACTTCATGGTACACAAATTATTACAGCTCCTACATTGATAGAATGTATGAAACCACCATAAACATTACCATAACATTAGTATTTAATGCCATAGTTTACCCTTCTGTCAGAGTGTGCATAATGCATTAATGCATGTACAGCAAAAGTTAAAATTCAGTGGAATTTGAAACAGTTACTAGCCCATTGAATGAATGCATTGTATGAGCTTTTACAGCATATATTTTTACATAACTATGTTTACATAAACAGTCTTTACTGAAATGCTTTTCCAACAATTAATACAACTTGAACTGGATTCTGAAAAATACACCCACTGCCAAAAGTAGCAAAATATAAACCATATTCAAATTTCAAGTTATTTATTTGTGTTGTGTGTCGAGTTTTTTGTTTTAACCGTCCATCTTTATACTTTCACTACATGCATTAGGCTATTAAATGTAGCCCTGTGAACAGCATTGTTTCAACATTTGTATTTTTTTTTAAGGTTTTTAGAGGCTCCAGACCTATTTCACAGGTGTAACTAATATCATTAACGAAGGCTCTATGTGTCCCAGTAAGCGAGTCCCTCATAACATCCTGGAACATATAAATCTAGTGCAGCCATTTTTATTGTAATTACACCCACGCCTTTCCTGCTTTTACAAGTCACATTTTTTGCTGTGAAAAACATTTTCTTCTTTAATAGAACTGCAGAACAATGTTAACAGAAGGGTGTGGGAGTTTATAATTTATAATTGTATTATTTTTTCAGAGCAACAAAGCAAAGACACAACAACTCAGTGTTGTGTTAATGAAGGATGACCTTCAGACTGTTTTGACTAAAAACCAGCCTGTGCTAACATGCACTGTAACTTTCCGTAAGTGTTAGGAGGCTTTTGGGAATTTAGAACAGCAAAATGAGAAGCACAGAAGTTGACATACACACATGTATTGTAACACATGTAATGTAGACACACAAACACACGACAGGGTTTTAAAGTAATCGAGTAGAACTGAATCAAGCACCTGTCAAACCAACTATTATTACAACTTATTCATCTTTAAACAAAACTGTAATCATTTCATCTTTATGAACAACAAGTGAGGACTGTATCATCTTAAGGGGTGGATGTTCCTGTAAATCTCTCACACACGCACACACACACACACACACACACACACACACACACACACACACACACACACACACACACACACACACACACACCACACACACACACACAAAAAAAAAACAACAGATTCCTTAGCTGTGTGTCAGCAGGAATCATCAAAACTTGTGATAATTGTTATGTTTGAACATGATAATGTGACAAAGGCTCTGGAATCTGCAAAACATGCTACTGGAACGACTAAAGACTTTTTAATAAAATACTTTTGCAGCTGTCTGACTCTTGCAAGATTAGGCAACAGTTTATAACCTTAAGTAATAAAACAAGCTTTGTCTATTTTGTGTCGATGTGTTATTCATGCCTGTGGCTTGATGGGTGTGTAAACAGTAAAATTAAATACTTAAGTAAGAACCAATCATACTTGATGTTTTTTAAGGTAATGATGATCAAATATTGCATTGCGAGAAGCTTCTATTATTCCAGTCACATGAACTCCTTTTATAAGCAGCATATGTATGAGCAAAGTGTAGAGTTAAGAAGAAAACTGTTCTTCCAAAGTCAAAGAATATGCACAACCACACATACAGCACCCCGACCCCACATTCATAGAATATACAGCATCCCAAATATTCTATGCCGGAGAAGAAGTACAACTGGTAATCCAAATTATTGTTTTTAAGTAATGTCAAACATCATCTCTAGCCCAAGTCTTGCCCAAGCATGTCCAAGCAAACTATCACAAAGTTTACTCCATGAAAAGTTCTCAAAGTTTCTCTAAAAAATATAACTTAAATGATAATTATCTTCTGAGTCTGTAGAGCTTGTTATTTCAGGGATCTGGCTCATTTGTCCGAATGTGACACTAGGTGGCAGGAGCACCATTCTTCTACAGTACATTCTCCTCCCTAGACATCCATTTTACTGTGTATTATCAATTGTTAACTGTAGTTGGTATTTCTTTTCCTACTCAGTACGTACCCAAAATGTCTGGAACGAATTAAGTCCAAATATAAATACAATATTTTATTTTTCTGCTGTCTTTTTCTGGCTGTTAACATTTCAGTGTTCACCGTCACACCAGGTCACTTTGACATGTTTAAAGCATCTCACTGGATCTAAATAAATCAACTACAATGAGCAGAACATCTGTATAAAGATAATGTGAATGGAGAGAATACTGGACTTACAAATATGAGTGAGACACTGTAAAAAAATGTCCTCTATGCTCTGTCCAATTTGGCCCCCAAGCAAAATTCCAGCCAGCCGTGACACAACATCCCCCATTTAACCGCAACTTGGCAGCTGGTGTAACAGCAGCTTCAGTTGATTTAATCTGTTCAACACATTTTCTGTCCATTCAAAACATGCCATGGAAATGTGACAGTATTAAATCACAGTGATCACCTGGAGAGGAGTGACACAAGCCATTTTAAAATGCTGATCACTTTGTTCCTCTTTTTCCTCCCTTGCTATCTCTGTTCTGGAGACTTTTATACTTCGCAACATACTACGGATGCAGCTTCATCAAACCAACGTGAATGTTTTTGCAAAAGAGCAAATTGGTGTCAGACAGTAGTGCAGAAGATGGGATTCTTAGAGCATCTTGCAGTGTTCAGCCTTTTCCGTCTTGAGATATTGGTACTGTATAGTTACTGTTATCAGTTACCTACTGTTCCAGCCTCTAATATCGAGGGGGCGGGGTTTATGACCTATACTGCAGCCAGTCAGCAGGGGGCGATCAAGATGCTTAGGCGTCACTTTCATAGAGCTGTCAACCTGTCTAACTTAACTTACATGTATGGTGTGCACGGAGATGAAGGGATATTCACTTGTAGGAATCTGCTACCCAATCAGGTCCAGAATAATTGTATCCCCTGTACCTGCAGTATTGTAGAATAACAAGGCATTGTTGGAATTGGTACGGAAGTATCTATTTCATTAAATCCCTACTTCCCTCAGCTAGGAAATGATCTAAAAATCCCTGTTCACTTGAATCGAAGCCTTAAATCTCGACGAGTCTACAGCTCTGGCTCTAGCATTACCACTGACGTGAGATAAAGGTCACCAACATTGACTATAACTTCTTTTGTTTCTGTAGTTACCAGTCTGTAACTTAGATAAGTTTTGAACACTGAGGCCAACAGTGCACATGTGGAACTAAACCTTCCTGGCCTGGAGGTGTGTTCAGTTTGTGTTGCTCAGTGTGGACTGTTTATCGGCAGCAGATCCAGTGTGACTAAACAAATGATCTGTTACGTGACCCTTAGCAAACTTGTGTTTTGCGCTTCTTTGTTAGTGTGTGTGAGAGCACATCATGTGCCAAGCTGCTCCTGTGTTAAATTGGCCAAGTGGTGAATTGAAACCGTGTAGCTCTGCGGCCAACCAGTGGCATGGACTTTAACATTTACACAAACACACACATGCAAAGAGAGAGCTCTGAATGAGCTGCTCTGCTGGTTTCTAACACAAAACATAATTATCACCAGGCTTAATTGGTCCCATCGGTGGTGCTGAACGACCCGTGGCTGACAGGCTGCAGATGAACTTCAAACATTTGGACGATTCTGGCATCAATTTCGGGGAAATCGTGTTTCCGTGTAGATGCGTGAGTGAGTATAAGTGTGTTGGAATGTGCATGGATCGAGCTGATTTAGAAACTTCACGTTCTAATCAAGGCTGGTGGCTTAGTGATCAAAGTCCTGCTGACTAATGTTGGTCATTAAATTACCTCATGGAATCCTCATTTTTAGAGACTGTAGCATCCAAAGCCAAAATAACTTAAAGTAAAGGAAAAGACGAGAGGGAGAGGGACGGGGCTTCAAAGCACTCTTGGGATGTACAAGTAATCATCAAAAGGGCATTATTCACTCAGATTACAGTTGTGATGGAGATGCAAATAATGCAGAACAATTTCGGAGCACTGAAATAAGAACACGTGATAAGTAATCACTGCAAGGAATGTCCATTTGGGGCTGGAAAGTGTTTGAATAGTTTAACTTGATTGGTTGACCATGTGTTAACTGTTGGCCTTTGTCACGTTGGCCATTTGCCTGACAAAGACCCAGAAGGGCTGGAAGTAGGTAGTTAATACAATAAAGTGCAGGAGCTTTAATTCAGTGTATTTTTTTTCTAGGGATGCACAATAAATCCCTTTTAATCATCATTGCAAAACTTACATTCTTTCGTCTTTTCTTTTTTAATGTTGCCTTTTGTGTTCAGTTCAATGTTCAATTTGTTAAATAAAATACAGTTTTTTTATTTAACAAGCAATCTGTTGCATTTTAGCAGTATACTCAAATCAGCAGGAAGGCAGGACTGAGGAGGCTTTATCGCAAGTGATATCGTTATCAAATATTTTCCCCATATCATGCAGCCCTAGTGTTTCCCAATTCATTATACTCTGTAATGTTGGGTTCACACCTGCCGCATAAATTTGTTTTGTGCTGTGTTATTTGCGCAAGTTCTTGTTTTCATTGACTTTGTATGTAACCACATCGCCCAATTTGCGCGAAAAGCGGTTGATGTTAACACAACATGAAAGGTATCTAGATCGATTCATTCAAGTGTTCAGTTCTGAGAGAAACCTAGACTTCTGTATCTCCTCTTGGCTTTTGAATTTCAGACTTTAGAAATATAGTTGTGATTGGAGACTTTGGCCAATCACAGGTCATTTCAGAGAGAGACAGATTGTTCCTATTGGCTCAAGACAGAGATGGAGATGGAGAGCTGCAAACTTATACAGGGCACATGAGTTATGTTCACATTTTATGGATTAGCATGTATATATATATAACCCAGTAGAATAAACCACCATCGTCTTATTTTTCACAAGAATATATTAAAGTATCTCAGTGAGTGCAAGAGAGGAAATGAAGGAGCTGAAACTCCACAGTGCCAGACAGCCACTGGAGCTGCCTCGTCAGCTGGAAGGCCGGGTGTGTGCATTAGGGAGAATATTACACCTGCTGTTTAGTCACTGGTAGTCGAGGTTAGCAGGAGCAAACTGAGAAGACTACAAGGTGGTGCCAGATTGGGATTATAGCTTTGACATGTGAGTGTGTGTGTGTGTGAGTAGATGTGTGTGCACAGAAACAATTTTCCTGTCTCACAGGCCAAGGCCATAGATATTCAAGGTGCTCACACCACAATGTTCAAACATTTGTTAGCAATTAGCCTGGGCCACAAAACTGACTTTCAACAAAACACATGGGCCCTCCCTCCCTTTTTTTTCACCCTGTCCCTTTTACAGTCCCTCCCTCATTTTCCAGTTTCTTTGTTCCCCTCCCATCTCTCTCTCTCTTTCTTACCACCCTTCTTCTTTTTCTTCATCCCCCTCGCTCTCTCCCTCCCTAAACTTGCACATGGTTTCTGTCTGAGGAGGTTTAGTTTCCTCCGGCTCTGGATGGGAGAGGGATGTTGCCAGAAAGCTGCAGGCAAGCACATGTTCAAAACCAAAGAGGAGCTTTGACCAGTTTTCTTCAGCACTGATAGTCTTGAAAGATTATTTGGAATGATCTAGATCTTTAGGTTGTAGGTTGCATTTTTTTTTTTTGGCCCATATGGAATAACATTCAATGTGGCTGAACCCTGAAGTATTTGCCTGTTGTTCACCAATTTCCAAATATGTGGAAGTAATTCAGTTTTGGACCTCCAGGCGTTCTTCTTTCTTTGGGAAACTGGAAAATGTTTCACGAATGAGTTTGCTGGCACCTCCAAGGTACATTGCTGAATACCTTTGTTGTCTCTGGAAGAAAAAGGTGAAGAGCACTGCAATATCACCACCTTCAAGTTGAGCATCAGCAAACTAGACCAGCAAGTTGTTTGTAGCAAGGATCCTTGAGCGAGGAATCATGAAAGGTAGAGTCACTTCTCAGATTTCTTCTGTTATTATACTGCATTAATTCTGAGCACTGACAAATACTATCTTCCTACTCTCTAGTAGTGCAAAAAAAAACATTTCTTACCAATACCTGGGTCTATTTGCCAGTGTGAAAAATATAAACAAATGTAGACAGGAACTTAATCTGTCATTGTGGCATGCAGGCAAGCACCTGCACAGAGCACCAGAAACCACATATGCTTCTCATCTGCTGTGGATCTCGGCAGTGTGGATCCTGAGAAAGTGCCGGTTTGTTGTTTTTGGATGTGAGACATTGATCAGTCAGCTTTAAATTTCTGCATGTGTGTGCGTGCACACCACAGCCCCGTTTCATAAAACATGAAATGTTCTCTAGCCCCACCAATCTGCTGCGGATTGACTTAATATCCCCCTTTCTAAAAGAGGGTGAGTGAAAGCATAACATCTGAATTGGAGCTTTTTCACAACATATCATGAAAGGAGAGCTGCCACTGGCTTTGAAGAGGGCCAGGGCTCGTACAGTACATAGTTCCCAGACGTACAGCATGAGAAGTGAAAGGCTGGCAGAGATGGTAACATACAGTAAAGAGGGGGGTGAAAGGATGCAGGAATAAATCCCACATGTGGGGTGGCAGCTTTAAAAGATGTTAAGCAATGTTGACTTCATTACCAACAGTAATGACATATGATGGATTGACTCCTGTGTTGTTTTTAACTGAAATCTGACAGTATTCTTTACTCTTGGAAGCATTTCTTTCCTTTTTTGATTTTGTTTTGATGGCAGTTTGGTTTCAGTTTCTGGGGCACTATTTTAATTGACCATTGGCTATAAACTCCTCAGCCAAAGTTACATGAGCTAGCTTTATGATTGTTTAGTCCTCATCCTAACATTTCTCATTCTTATATTTCTCTTGTAACACTAAATATAAAATTGTACGTTTAGTATTTGAGCTAAGCAGCCACACAGTTTTATGTAAGAATGAAATATCTGTCTGATCTTATCATTTTCTTATATTTATTTAAATGGGACTAATTTACACTGCAAAACAAGAGCAAAGCAGTTTCTTTATTTACTGTTAGCTTTTACATGGATCATCAGCAAGTAAGGAAGCTGACTTTTTGCTCTTGACCATGCAGCTTTAGCAGTATTTTAGCAGAATATCAGGTGGGCATCTAGCCTGACATCACCAGACCAAATCACAAACCTCTCTCTCTTTTTGATTTCCAAGGGGTGTTTTCAACTGTCGTAGACAAAAAAGGCCCCTGGTTGCCATTTTGTCTTCAGAATTTGAAAATAGTACTCCAACAGAAAGTTGGAGTTGCAGCCATCTTGGTTGTTTTCGAAAATGCGTCAACGGTGCTTCTCTTTAGTAAGCAAGGTTTATGCTCGTCGTAGTGTTCCCGACGCGTGGGTGCACGAACCAAAAATGATATCATCGTGTATTTTGCGCAAAGAGCGAAGGCCTTGGGGGTTGTCAGTCATCATCAGGCAAGCAGGCAGCCGTTACTAGGGCAACAAGGCTTTGCAACCGGTCATTTAGGCTAATAATGCTAACCTCCCAGTTTATGTAGTGTTTTTGTTTTGACGGACAAAATCTTGCGGCTGACAAAATATATACAGTTAAGATAAACAGATACACAGTCACCTAGTGGTACAATGTAGGACCTGCAGTGTGATTTTGGGAACAAAAAGGAGTTTAATTAGTTAGTTTCAGGTTGGTGCAATTACATTTACGTCTTGTTTTCATTTAATGAAAAAACAAAAGATATTACAAATGTAAAAGCTTTTACAAAATCAATTCAGTTATGTTTTATTTCAATCTGTGGTTACAAAGCTTTACTTTAGTCATCAGCGTTTAACGCGTTTTTGGAATGATGTGGTTTCTTAGGTTTCAGATATTTTCTAAGAGCTTGACGTGTATATTAAGTAATAATAAAAGGAAATTAAATCAGACTAAAATTAAAGTAAGCACATTGTGTCTGTGCTCTTGTCTATTCTTGAGGAGAGAGACTCGAGACGATACAGCAAATTCACTCCCAAGAACATACAGTTCTCTCCTCAGCCAGCAGTACAGGAGGTCTGTTAATGTGGTTTCCAGTCTTGGTGAGAGTGAGTGCAGCCCTGCCCGACCAGAACTAAACATGCTGCCTCATACATTCCTAACAGGGCTGGAGGGGAAGGGGGGAGTCAGAGGAGGTGAGGCAGGTGTATGGCTGGCAGAGGAGAAGGAAAGAGTGAGGGAAGGGGAGAAGAGAAAGGGAGGTACAGAAAGAGAGACAGATTCTCTTGTTTTCAATTCCACTTTTGCTGTGGCAGCATTATACATTTACAGTCAAAGCATTTTGAATCTTGGTTGAAAGGAGAACAAGAAGAAAGTCATATTGACTTGTTCTTTCTGTATGCACTGTGCACTTTTTTATTTATTTTTGCTTGCTTGGATCTGAAATGTTTCTGCCGGACTTTTCCCTGTTTTTTACACAAACTCTGGAAGCACATATTCTGGATGTGTAGCAACCGGAAACTTAATTAAGATAGGTATTATTAGCTTGGTTAGTAGTATGAGCACCTGTTTTTACAGTTTTTTTCCCTCACTTATATTCAGATGTATTGGCAATATGGTTCATGTAACTTTTCTTTTGACGATGTTTACATACACCTGATTATGCTAACTAAACTAATGCTATTTGGTCATTTAGTATAACCGGGCAAGTAAGAAAATACTAAGAGGCCTGTAAATAAAGCATTAGAGAATATTTTACACGCCCTTTGGCCCCACAGCCCTGTAAACCTAACCAGGCTTGTCTCTGTGTCTCAGCCTGGCTGTCCAAAGCGGTTTTGGTCCTGAGAAAACATGAGGCGTTTATGGGATCATGACTCTGAAAATCTCCCGTTTCACTGCTGAACCACAATAAAAGAAAACTTTCTTGTAATGGCTCTTCCGAAACTTTAGCTTCGCAGTCTGCTGCTACACATACCGGGCATTTATAGTTGCAAAGAGACCACACATTCCAGTCAGAGGGCACCTAAGTTGTGGTCAAGACCTCCACTCTGATCTGGAACAGGGCCCATCTCGTGATTCCTGGTTTCACTTAAGGCTGGAGCTCTCTGAGGTTCTTGAGGGGAATTTTCTGGTCAAAGTAATTTCAATTAATTAATGAAAGACGGCAACGTGGAACAGCATGACAGCTTTATATTTATATGGAGACAGCATCTTAAATCTCTTAATGGAGTGATGTGGTGAGGTTACAGGACAGTCAGTTCATGCTACTCACCAAGGATAACATTTTGCACAATCCCCTGGTGAAAGTAAAGTTCAGAAGGGGAAGGACAGGGTGGGGAAGGGGTTTGGAAAGTGCAGAAACCCCCAGAGAGGAACCACCACAGAGGTACCACAGACATGAAGTGGTGCTGACGGTTAGCTGACTCAAGTAGAGGCCTGGCGCTGCGTTCACAAACACCAAAGGTCCGATGGCAATGGAGGGAGGAGGGCTGAGTGACTCCATGTGAGTGAAGAACAACATACTGATATTTAAATGTTTTTCTCTAGACTTGCTTTCACTTGCTTGTAACCCTGTGGGTAGTTCTGTAATTGGTACCCATATTCACTTGTACATGTATCCATATGGAACTGATCTGATCAATATCAATATAATCTTATCAATTCCAATCCCTAGTGGGGGTGATCTTTTTGTAGAGATGTCAGGCATCATGCATTTTTTACTTTTTTATGTGAGGTTTGCAAAACATTCTCTTAACGCCACAAACGTATCATGTTGCGAGTTTCAACCTGATTAAAGCCACCTGACGATGTGTGCAGCCTAAGATTTGATCATTAACTTAACAACGCCCCTAAAATTGCCATATAAGGCTAGCTGTTCAGCTCTCTGTGGGAAGGAAAAGGGAGTAGATCAATTCTAAATTATGTAGGCTATGCCACAACCACCTGAGTGATGGATGTTGGGTTCAGCTTTCTGATGGTCATTTAACAATACCTGATAATATTTAGATGGAAATGTTGCTCTATTAAATGTAAATACCAGGGAGTCATCAGCATACTGTGTAGATCTTTTTGTCTGATTTTTGCCAACAGTTTGGAGAAGAAGAAAGATCACATGGGTATAATGTTAGTCTACATACCTATGGTCGTGGAGTGTAGTTCTTATTTCACCAGATGCAATATTTAATAGTACTGTAGTGTTTCTGCGGCTGGCAGCAGTATTATTTTCAGTTAAATGACCTTGACCACTGCAAAGCGCACAGCTGCTTTTAAGGTTAATTACAAAACCAAGAGATCACCAGGTGTCAAAATAGCACTTGGCCTTGTTATATAATTAGTCACCAAAAGGACCAGTCACACTTGTATAGCAGCTTTCTAGCATTCTGACTACTCAAGGTGCTTGCACACCACTTGCCACAATCACCCTTTCTCATCAGTGGACAAACTATCCAACCTCAAGATTCACTCCTCATATCTTATGGGTTAACTACCAATGGGTATACCAGGAGTGGGGATTGAACCCACGTGGACATATGTCCATTGGATCTTAAGTCCAACGCCTTAACCACTCGGCCATCCTGGTACATTTGTGGCAGAGTCTAGATGCTAGATGTGGATGCATGCTTTGGAAAAAAAACTCTTGGAAATGTTTAGTTTTGTTGGGTTTTTCAAGCCTCTCCTCCATATACACATCCTTACAGTATAAACTGCAAGTGCACACTTGCTGCTCTCAGTTTGTAAAATGCAACCAAACTTTGTCATCCTCAGTCTGCCTCACTGTCTGGATAAACAGCCAAAAAAACCCGTCTGGTTTGGTCTTTTCTGCAGAACACTAATACCCACAAGTTCAATGTTATAAATCCAGTAGAATTTCTAACTTTGTCTATGACAAGGCCTCAATATCATCACAGATTGCATTTTACTGGACACGTTAGGATCTGTTTTGTTTTTTTGTTTGTCTGTTACATTCTTTTAAAGCTTCACTATGCTGCAGAATGTAGTGCCAGATAATCCATATTCTGAATTGTTGTTTGGTTTGTAAGTAGTGCATCCCAACTATGAAGATTTTAACATTATTTTGTGAGGGAACATTTGTGTGTTTTTTTCAATCATCTTGACCTCTAGGCAGGGTTTAAGTTTCAGTGCTTTCACACCTTAAAGCAGTTATTGTCAAACCTTGAAGATATTTTTTTCTCCTTTTATTGAATTTTAAATTAAATTATATTATATTTAATATAATAATTATTAATTTTAGTTTAATCTTAGTATTTTATTCAGTTATCATAGGTAGAAACAGTACTGAAGCATAATACTTATATACGGTATATATATCATGCATAAATGCCTATCCTCCATTCATATCAATTTAAGCTAACCTGAATGCAGATTGTTTAGAAAAAGGAGAACATCCAAACCAGTTAAACTGAGACCTTGTTGCGAGGGTGGTTTTGAACTGATCTGCTACCACTGAGGAAAGGAAAGTATGTTATCTGTTAAACACGTCATGAAAGGTTTATGCAGATGCTCCATGTTTCTTAATTTGAGAGTAAAAGCTTTGCTGCACCACATTTCTAACCAAGTACAATTTTGAGAAAGAGTGTGTGCACCGATTTAAGACTGAAACAAACCCAGTTTCCAGTAGTACCACAGGGTTTTGCCACTGCCTGACTGTATAGGTGTGACCTGGTAGGGGCCGTGTTGTGCTGCTGTCAGATCAGCTCAGTTCTGCTTTGTGAGTGTTGGACAGGTCGACTTCCTCACTAACGAGACAGACGTGAGGATTTTTTCCACCGAGAGGAGGAAAAACATGAGGAGAGAAAAGGGCAGCAGACAGGAGGAGAGAGAAAAAGAGATGAGGGAGGAGGTGAAGGAGGAGAAACATAACATAGGAGCAGGCAGATATTTGAGGGTGGATACTGATTTTTGGAATTTCAGCTTCTAATAGCAAATCATTTGCTGACATTCAAACATTTGAATCTGACCATTTTCATGCCACAGAAATCCAAAAAATGACAGGAATTCAGTTTTCCCCCTGAAATGCATTTAAATCAGGGTGGGAAAGTCTCTGAAATGGGATTGGGACCAAATAAAAACTCTCCACTGGAACCCAGAATAACAACGGTATGCAACGTTACTACCTCCACCATACTCTCACTACTTGTTGATGAACATGTTAGCAAACAGTTGGTGTGTTTCCTGGTGGCTCTGGCTGTCGCCATCTTGGCATTGAATTTGTCTGCTCCTGGCTAATCCACAAAATGGGCAAAGAGGTGGAGGGTTGTGGAGCTGAGGCGGGGCAAATGAAGCCTGCAGTCTCGACTAGGCATCTCATCAAAGTGGCACATCCTTAATTATGAAAAACTTTAAGCCTGGATATGATTTAAACGGGTGAGTTTGGAAAAAAATTCAGTCGTCATGAATGAGGAAATTTGCTATAGAGACTATGAGAACTGTTTCTTTGTACTAAGGCTAGGGCTTGACAGGCTTTTGGAGCTAACCTCAAGTGGCCATTCGAAGAACTGCTGTTCATTGCATCTTTCATGTTGGCTTCATTTTTTTAAAGCAACTAAAAAGCTCTTTCGCCACTAAATGCTCCACTATGTTGGCCAGTTAGATGTTATCTTTCTCTGACTGCTGTTTGTAGTTAAGTAGGTGTGTAATTGGTTTATCAGAACCTTTTTTGCAGAAACACGTTAATGTGACCGTTGACAGGGAACTAAAGCAATAATGTTGCAGCCTTCTTCTCCCTTGTCCTTGGGAACTATCATGAGATGTTTTGCAAATGAAGAGCAACTACAAATCTTCTGCATGGACAAAAATCTTCTGTAGTTGTTTATCACTTGCTATCTTTAACATGCTTTCTTTATTCCTGTCTTTTTTGGAGATGGTTACCTTCACCTCTCCTAGTTTTCCTCCTCTTCTTTCCTTCCTCCATCATTATGTCAGACCTGACCTCAGCAGTTCCACCGCTGACTGATATAAACATTCACCGCACTGGGGCGTTTGTGTACTTTACTGTATCAAAACTTTACTGACATTGTTTTTAGGAGATTGCATCATGTGCTTTATAATTTTACTTGGTTTAAGCTCAATTTAAACAATGAGTTCATTTGTGGACAACCTTACACTTAAATTCTAAAAATGGCATACGTCTGGGTCACCACCACCAATCCCACAATACTACAGTACGTGCAGACTGGTATTTGCTTCTCATAAACAATGCATGAAGGTAAACTCTGATGTGAATATGCAGTTTAAGGTTAAATATTTGCACTAAATCAGTCTGGTGTAATGTAGAAGTGTGGGATATATGATGAATGATAACCTTTCTATCTGTTAAATATACACTATATGACAAATTTTGTTTTTTGACAGGCTTCTGACATTGTGTGCAACTGCTTCTGTGTTTATTCTCTTCTCAGCCATGTTTTCTTTTGCTCCTTTGAGAGGTTTCATGTTGAGCTCATTATGTGGTTAACCACAGATATTGATCCACAGCAGACATTTTGGTTTCAGAAATTATTTTGCAACATTTTGTATTGGCTTAAAAACATTAGAGAGAAGAAAAATAGAATCAAATATATAAAAGATCTTTTTTCAACTCAAAATGAAGTGTAAACTAGCAAATCCATACTTCGAGTTGCCCCAATTTTTCACTTACTTTAAAGCACACTAAAGGGACCGAAGTGAAGGTTTCACAATCGGAGGCACAGATAAAAAAAAAAGTCCCATCATTCACATTTTGTATTCCTTAAATGGAGTATTGCAAGTTCAGACTAAGTTTCCATAAATGTATTACTTAAAGAAAAACTTGAGCACCAACCACTTATTACCTCTGGGCTCCAAAGGTGACTCTAAAAAAAGTCGTAGCTCGACCATTATACATACAATGGCAGATTTATCCGTCTTTAATTCAGAACAACTACAATGGACGCCAAATCAGCGACCAAGTTTCCCCTTAAACCATTCTATGCTTATGTTCCAATATTTAGCCATATTTCCACAATTGGTAGGAGATTATAAAGGCTTCTGTGTATACCTGTATGAATATGATTGGATTTTATTACCAGCTGATGCAAATCAACTATTGCATGACTTCAGTTCTTTGCCTGAGCTAAGCCCCATTTACGTACAACAAGGATACATCTTGAAACCTTTCAGCGCCACCTTAAAGCTAACAGGTGGACTCATTGGTGAAATGTTTCTTTAAATTACATCACATCTGTCTAGACTCAGTCGATACATTTTCCACATTTCCGCAGTCAGAAACGCCATTGCAAAGTCATTTATTTTTCAGGGAAAGGTCTGCACTAACATGTGCAACCACATACTTTACATTATACAGCAATGTTTCCGCAGCCTGACACTGTTTGTTTTAAGGCCAACTCCTTTGGCAGTATCAACACGCCACCATGGCTCTCTTCAGCTGGTCAACAACCTGCCAAACCTCTTTTTTCCTGTGTATGAGTGTGTATCAATGTGTTTCCCTGCTCTTTTCCTTTACAAACAGCCTCCCCTGCAGCTCCACTGAGTGTATTTGCTTCCTAAACATTAAGTGGTTTTGGTGGTGCTGTTAATTACGTGTTGTATAAAGTCCATTGCTGTTACATGAAGTTATCAAAACATGACGTGGGACGTATTCTTCTTGGCCTTGTGTGGTTTTTTATATTCTGCAGAGGTCATGCTTTTATTTCAGTGTGTGATGACAACTTCCTCAGGCACACAACAATCCCACCAGACTCGGCACACAAAACCAACAACTGTTCTCATACTTTGCATCACTGTGGGGCTGTTTTCTCCTGAGTGAGCAGAGAGAACATTTGAGCAGAACAAAAACCTTCCTTTTTTGTTATGCTGAGTTAGCAGCTTCAAACTGAACATGCTCAGTATAAAACAGAGAATTCAGTTGGAGGTGGGGGACTGTGAGCCAGCTGGTTTGTATGATTTATGACAGGAGTAATGCAACTTGTTGGTGGCTCCAGCAGAAATTGTTTCAGTCAGTTAAATCTCTGTTTTCTCTCTCTCTCTCTCTCTCTCTCTCTCTCTCTCTCTCTCTCTCTCTCCCTCTCTCTCTCTCTCTCTCTCTCTCTTTTGGCAGACAACTATGGTGGATATGAGAACCAGCTTTTTAAAGGTAATAATCAAGATTTTCTACTGTCTACGAAACATAAATTCCACCCAGTTCATTATAGGGGATCTTCACATTATACATATGGTACAGTCAATTTCGAAGTTAAACTGCATTTCCACAAAAAAAATTGTGCCATCAGAGAAAAGTAACCAAGCGTTGAGCTGGCTTTGAGGAGTATTCCAATATATATTTAAAGAATAGTTTTGGGACATTTATTACCTTTCTTGGCGAGAGTTAGATGAGAAAATTGACACCACTCTCATGTCTGTGCAGTAAGTACTGAGCAGAAGCAGAAGATTAGCTTAGCTTAGCTTAGCATTAAGACTGGAAGCCAGCTAGCTAATGCTTACCATTTGACATGATGCGTCTTCTTTGTAAAATGCAAAATTGCTGCTTATTTTTGAGGAAGACTGTTTATTTGATGAGATTTAGTGAGAGCCATGCCAAGATAAGCTAATCGCCTCCTCGCGGTTTCAATCCTCTAATCTAAAACTCAGGGAGAAAATGATAAAGTGTTTCCCAGAATGACAAACTATTCCTTTCACACAATTACAACAACCAATTTCAGAGTTGTGAGTTAAACATTGTTGGTTTAATCCATGTTTTCTTCAAAAAGTACAAAAGTGCATTTTCAGTGATCTGCGGGTGAGTGAATAATGTGACTCCCTTTTAAGGGATTTACAAAAACGATTACAGTTTGTATATTCTAGGATTTCCTTGTTATTTAGTAGAACATCGTGTTTTCAACTTGTCATGTTTATGTTTTTGTCATCATCTTGTTTTCCAGAGGAGGATTTCACTGGCGAGGAGGAAATGCCTTCATTTAGAGGTGAAGCCCAAACACACATGCACACACAGGTCAATCACATAATGTAATCTGCATTTTGTTTTTTCACCAATTATATATTGTGTACACATATGCAGTGTGTGTGCATGCATTCCTTCCCAAGTGTGGCTGCTTTGATGTGCTTGTACGTTTGCCATGACACATGATCATCTGATAAAATATGCTGCCTGGTTAAAGATGATCAGTAATAATTGTCTGATACAGAGAGCGGAAATGATTAATCGATGAGTCTAGATTTACTAAAACTTAATCTGCAACCATTTGTATATTTTTTTAAACTTGCAAAGTGTATTTAACATTAGTTTAACGTAACATTAGAGTGCCCTGTTAACTCTTTTATGAGGCGTCACATATGAGGCGACTATTTGGCAGACGTGTACGAATGCCCTATGGAGCAATGTGCCATTGCAGCCAAGTTATATTCTGATAATAAAACATTTTTGGGCTTCTTATTGGCCAGCATCTTCTTCTTCTTCGCATGCTTCTTTGCCATGCTCTTGACAGCGCTTCAATTGTGGTTTAGCATATTTCCTTTGGACCCAGAGTTCTTTTAAACAGTGTTTGTGTGGACAGGAAGAATTAACCCTATTTACAACAATACCCTTGTACGTGTGGACTAGGCCTGAGTAAACTAAATAACTTTATTTGGTCAATCAAGATAATAGCTGGTATATTGATCAAAAAATTGAAATAATCAGTACTAAGGTTGATAATACATACATACCAGTCTAAATTCCCTTCCATTGTCCTTCCAGGTCGTAGCAGAGGTGGCTGTATGAGGTGCCAGCAGAGCCACTCCCTCCAGCTGGCTGTCAAAGTCCTCTATGGATTTGTTGCATTCCTCATCATTACTGTGGCAGTGCTGGCGTCCCTTGGTGAGCTGTTTTTTGTTTTGTTTTGTTTTTTACAATCAATTTGCAATCAGTGAATTCCCCCAGGACATTAATCATCTCTAAGGAATCTCACTGATTAAAGCTGACGTTTTGCATTAAGAAGAGTGGGAAAAAGGCTTGTCATGGGAAAATATAAGACTTGTGCATGTGTTTGTCTTAATAAAACACAGCCCATTTAATTCCCATAGATCAAATGAATGTGGTCCTGGGCCCCGTGTCCCATGTTTTACCTGACAGCTGCTCAGCACCAGCAGATGCTTTTTACATTAACATCACATTTTATTGGGTTTGAAAGTCGTAAATCATCGTCTTTTACTACCGTTTGGGGATCTCAAGGGTAAAGAGAGAGAGTGGGGCTTGGTGAGAGTCATGTAAAAATCCTACAACACCAGAACAAGCTTGTATTCATGTACAGAAACATAGTAAATATGAATTAATTTACTTGTACATGTGCTGGAAACATGAAGACATGTCCACAAATGTTTGTGTTCTGCCACCAGCAGTTGGTGTCAGTTGAACAGTCCGTTGTTATGGCAATTGGCAACTATTGGCAGTGTTCTGTAGCAGTTTAACTGACATTTCTACATCCGCCATTTTGTCAGGTTTGCAGTATCTTACAGTATTATGATGTGTGTCGTTGCTAAGTCAAATGTCTGCACAAAGACGGGATATCAGCTTGTGGATCAATGGAGAATTTCAGCATCCCAACATATTGAGCATCAGCAAAGACAAGTCAACATTTGCAAACAATCATTGTACCCAAACATGCACACCACAAAACAGAATTGCTGGTCTTTCATGATGCTTTCTACACAGAAACAGAGCTCAGTTTATGTTTGTGTCAACTTCCAGCACAGCTGTACGGTACCAAAAACCCTGGAAACTTAAGTATAAACAAAAAAGATGTTTCATTTGGCTGCAGCTCCCAACTCCTCATGTGCACAAGGAAAAACAGAAACAAATAACCTTTGATTTTCTGTTCCCTGCTGAACATCTGTTTTCATAAAAAAAAATACATTCTTCAGCAAAAAAGTTAAGTAACAAATGTGGAATGAAGTAATACATACTTTAGCGCTTTGCTTCATGGAAAAAAGAGGATTGTTTGGAGTTGAATACATTTTTTCCAAGCTGTTACATCCAAAGAATAAAAAAAAAACAAATACTGTTGGTGATATGTGTGTAAAGATCTGTAGTGGTTGATTTACATGTTCTCTAAGAATATTTCTTAAGCATTGATGCACAGAATTTAGCCATGAGTCATGTTTAGCGTCACTGCCACAGCAGCTAATAGAGTAGAGCAGGTGGAAGTATTTATATATGCAAACATATCAATCCCCCGAGTCAGGACTTAGCATGCGAACACACATTTTTACAAATGTACAATCTCACAAAGGTACACTCACAAAACCTCACACTCACTAAATTGTTGTTGCTCTCTTGGGAAATATGTTGGGACAGCAGGATCAGACCAGCTGTCTACACCATCATTCATCAGTGTTTTGGTTACATTTGTTAGCTAATGAAAACGTCACGTGTTTTGTTGTCATGGCTTAAATTTCAACTTCCTGATTTTACTCCTTTAAATACTTCCTATGTCCTGTTAACACAAGTGCTGCTGATGTTAATTATTTATGTTTCTGCTCCTCAGCATACCCTGGTTATTTCCAGGGTTATTTGCATGTTTTAAAGCCATTTCCCCATTGACTTCCACTGACTTTCACAAGAACAAAACTCCATTCTTTTACTGAAAAGTAAATCCTGAACTAGGGAGTTTGTAACTTTATAACTCTCATCCATCTGAACTTACCGACTTATTTGTGTCTCCAGTGTTCAGGAAGGTTGACAACCTGGAGGACTCCGTCTACCAGAAGATCACCAGGCAAGGAGTAGATGGTAAAATCGCTGAATTTACTTACAGATTGTAATTTTAAAGAAATAATAAATGGACCTCATGGACCCGAAAAATCATGGCAGGATAGAATGATAGCAATGGAGAGGATTATGCACAGAGAAAACAGAGTTATTCAAGGTGTCTTGGAGCGATAACTAGAAGAAAATAAATGTTATTTTTTATATATACTCAAATGAGAAAATAGGTTTGCTTTTCTTAATTTACATTTTTGCAGCTTTTACTGACTCTCTACCTGGAGTCCTGGAGGTAATTTCCAGGGGTCGCCAGGTGTTTTTTTTTTTTTTTTTAACTTTTTTTTTTAGACCAGGGAATGGGTTTCACATTACTGTGTGAGTACGGTAAGTTCTATAAGTTATATTCAGCGTTGAATTTGTAAATCAGGAGGTCCTGGAACAAAGAAAGAGCGCTGATCCAGCAGATCAGGGGGAGAGAAGTCCCTGAACGCATCAAAATCCAAAGTGCCTGGAACACATTGGACTATGGCTAGGTGCTAGCTGTTAACACTAAACAAAACTGTCATTACAAACAAAGCATTATTATCTACATTTATTAATCAGAGCACTCACAGTAATCACTCAAAATAAGCAGGAGGAGGCTCGCAGAAACAACTGTTTATGCCGACTTCTCTCTGTCTCTTCCTGCCAACACCATCATTCAGCGGGAGCAATGCTCTCTTTCTCAGGAACACCCTGATCACATTCACACATGCACACCTGGAAGCTGCCCAGTAAAACCACAGCCTGATGAGTGGTTGTGGGTTAAAGGCCTTGCTCAAGGGCACCTCAGTGACAGTAATGAGGGAGGGGATTTTTCACTCTCCTCATAAAGGCTGAAAACCTCTGCTTTAAAGTGTGTGTGTGTGGAACCTGAACAAAACAACCTCACCGCAAGGACCACTTAGTAGTTATACTGGACCTTTTGCTCAGTTGTCATGGAAATGTAGTTGTTCAAGTTTCCATTTTTCTGAGCACCTTAAGGATTTCTCATTCACAGTGGCTCAAAACTGAGCTTCTTGACCTTGGACACACCTGGAACAGCCACTGAAACAGGTGTTTTAAGGCCATTCATGAAGTGTGAAGCAGTACGGACAATTAAGTGTGATGTCTCGCTCACACATATGGTTGCCAGAGGCTTATTTCATACGCACACTAGAACTTTTATCCATCCTATCGCCTCATCTCGCTCTCTCTCTCAGATCTGAGCTCCAGCTCCAACTGTTCAGGCTGTCTGGATGTGACTCTGTACAGCGAGGAGATCAGCAGGCTGAAGAAGGAGTTTGAAGACATCCAGAGAATGATACTGGGGCAGGAGCAGGTACGGTATGGTGAATCACAAAACAAGCTCTAAGAGACGAAAGCGCTGCCTTTAAGTTGCTTGTTGCGTTCAACCAAAACCAAAGGGTTGTGATGAAAAACACTCACAATAAGTTAATTTTGGTGAATTTCCAGTACCTGAATAATGGTGAATATCCTCCCGAGTGACTTAACTGGTGAATTGACTGCAATTGACTTCCATTTTTAATTTGGCCCCAAAAGTTACAGTTTTTAAGTATATTTTATTCTACTTTTTTTACATCACGGTGTACGTATTTATCAACCACAACTTGACATTTTTAGTAAGGGCGCACTTGATTCTCATGATTACCTCATTTAGTGGTCTGAGCTAACTTCTGTTATGATTTGACACTATAAATAAAATGGAATTAAATTTAATACTGCAAGGTAAACTGATTTTAGTGTGTCTTAGTGTCATTTTAGGAGTGTCAAATGGTGGCTTTGGCTCAGTTGGTAGAACAAGTCAGCCAATGTCCATAGGGTCGGTGGTTCAATCCCCGTCGTACCTGACATGTGTCAAGATACTTCACCCAGCTTGCCTCGTGTGATTTTGTAAGACTGCTGTAAGTTTGAGGAGGTGGTCGCAGGGGCCTTAGGTACTGATTATCAGCCACATTTTCATCTGTCTGCCCCAGGTGGTATATAAACCCAATGTGTTTATAATGTGATTCAAAATATTTTGGGCAGGCTAACTATGACATGAAATATTTATCACTCTATGCCTAGTGAGGCCTATGATGCCATTAATTTCAGATCGCTAACTCTGCCTCTTTGATCCCTGTCCCCCCCTCCAGGTCCTGGACCAGGCCTCCCAGACCCAGACCACACTAAAAACAACCAGCAACCGGCTGACATACGACATGCAAAACCACCTGGTGTCGATCAAACTTCTCAACCAATCGCTGGAAAGATACCTGGATCGGGTGGAGGGCTGGAAGGACGTGATTGAGGAAACCGAAGAGAAAATGAAGACGCTGGGGGAGGATCAGTACGACATCAAAGCTACAGCACAGCAAGTTAACACGACGGTGGCACTCAGGTGAATGAATGGAATAGAAAATACTTAATTTCAAACGTTTACAAAAGTGGTGAACAATGAGTAAAATATCATAACATGTATCATAACATGAAAAGGAGTAGAAGAAGCAATATGCTTGTCTAGTCCTACTGCTAGGAAAAGATGTAAAGAAGAGAGACAAATATCTGACACAGATACTGTTGCATATAAGCTCATATGATGCATCAACTCTTATGCTTTATTGGCTTTATTTCGTACACAGAAATGAAGAGATTTTGTTTTAGTTGTAAATATTCAACATTAGTTTCGTCAACAACTTCATTGTGAATTAACACTACTACAGTATTCATCCTTTATTTTTTTTTAACTCCGTGCTAAATTATTGTCATGTCTTGTTATCAACATGTACATGTGTTAATGACCTTTGGGTGAGCTGTCCAAACTTAAACTTAAAATCCAGCAAGAAGCCAGAGTTAAAGCCACAAGTGCAGTTTCCTGACAAACAAATTGTTATTTATGGAGGCTAAGTACAGTAAAAACAACTGGGGGTTCCCAAAGGCACAGCTGGGACACTCATTTAAACCTACTGAAGTGGACTTTATCTTCCATCTTTGTTTGAGTAAAAAAATCAATGGGATGATATCTTTTGAAACTTGTACGTGATTTATTAACAAGGAAAATGTATTTTTCCTTCATTCAATTATATAGATAGATTGTTATTAGTATAGTATAGTATCAGTATAGTATTAGTATAGATAAGTATTGGTTTAAAAAAATCTACTCATCATAAACTTTGGGAAAGAAATAGAGAAGATATAGAGAGATGACCACTGCACATCACATGTCTTCTGTCTTTTCCTCTGCTCTCCAGTACAATGTGGATCGATGCCCTGCAAAGAAAAGCAGACGAGGAGACTCTGGTCCTCCAGAAGTTGACAGCCGACTGGCAGGACTACAGCCGCGTTCTGAGCTCCATTAAATCCAACACCAGCAGCACCACGCAAACGATGCGCTTCCTCCAAAACAACATCATAGCAGATCACCAGAGAATCACCATGTCCACTGAGGTGTACTACGACCTCACCCAGCAGGTGTGTGTGCAAGCTTATTTAGGAAACAGAACAACTGTTAGTGGTAGGCTCTTAATGGGAAAAGTGGAAATTAAAATGTTGATGAGGGAGATAATTAGTCTTAGGCTACAGGTCTTAATGTTGGCCGACCTTTATATGAGAATTCACGTCATGATGAGCGTCCTCCCAAGTACAACATGTCTGTTTTTCGTCCAGGTGATGAACCTGCAGATGCAACTTGACAATGTGACGTCGTTCATGGATGAACATGAGGAGAACATGCATGACCTTCACTACCATTCCAGGTAACACACGTGTGAGAGGACACTGTTGGAGCACAGTAACATGCCTGAGCCTCACCTTAACCTGAGTCAAGTTATAACCTTCACCCTTAAGACAACTCTTAAATAATGAGCAGATGTCCCCACAACATGATGAAGTCAAAACTGACTCTGTAACCATCCTTAACCGCCGCTCTTTAGGTACTATGAGAACCGGACAGGTGAGCGTTTCTCTGCACTGGATGGTCGTCTGAGCTCCATCTCCATGGAGATCGACACAATCTCCTCCAGCATCAACGCCACTGTCAGCCACGTCCAGAGCATGTACAAGTACATCAACATCGAGAGCTCGTCCTGCCAGAGTCGCATGGGCAGACACACTGAAGATCTTCAGGTAGTAAAAACTGATGATTTATTTCTTCTTGTTAATGTATAAGGGATGCGCGATCCGGAAATTCTGGGCCGATACTGATGTTTCAAATAACTATTTGGCTGATACCAATGTTTATTTTGCATCCCTCTCCTTCTTTCTTTTATGCAGAACCTGAACAACACGATCTTGTTGCTCCTTCACTTGGCCGACACGCTGAGACAGCAAAACATGTTGTTGAATGTCCGACTGGACGTGGACGTCAGGAACTTGTCCATGGTGATGGAGGAGATGAAGCTTGTGGATGTTCACCATATCCAGCTCATTAAGAACTTCACTATAGTAAAAGGTACAGTGGATATTGTTGTATTTATTAAATGTACACTCTAGTCTTTAACCCAGTGTGAGTCAGACTTTCTCTCTCATTTTTCAATTGTTAAGGTATATTGAACACGCTTATAGACTATGCATTTATAAAGGAATCAAGAGATGAATGAGATAATGACCTTGCGGTCATTTTTCATGTCAACACCACAGGAAGCATATGACAGTGAACACCACTAAAAAAGGCCTGTAGGCTCTCCAAACACGCTCCGGGTGATGCAGAGCAGGTGAAGTTAAGAGGCACTGTCGTACCGGTTACAAAAAGGCTCAAATTATTGTAAAGGAATTAAAGTTACGGTGGATCGCCCGCAGTGTTCAGTCGAAATGACAGAAAACCTTCAGATTTTCCCGCCTTCGTTTTTTCAAGAATTCCGTCAATGACAGAAAATATTCAGTTCAAACGATCTTAACTTAACCTCACCATCCTCTCTCAACAGGTGCTCCTGGACTACCAGGGCCCAAAGGGAACCGGGGTGAGACTGGCTCAAAAGGACCTGTGGGACTGACTGGGAGCAAAGGTGACCGAGGCCCTATAGGAAGCCGTGGAACTGTTGGAGAGAAGGGGTCTAGCGGACCCAGAGGAGCAGCAGGTGAATCCGGCCCTGGTGGCAATAGAGGGGCAGTGGGAATCAAAGGAGCTAAAGGGTCTCTAGGCCTGCCAGGACCACGTGGTGAAAGGGGCCAGAAAGGTGACATTGGCCCCTCCGGTGTTGAAGGCACCCCAGGAACCACAGGGCCTCCAGGGATCCAAGGTCAGGCAGGACTACCGGGCATCATTGGGCCACCAGGAGCAAGGGGAAAACCAGGGCCAGTAGGGCCGCCTGGACCACCAGGAACCCCTGGACCTCCAGGCTTGCCATACCCCCATGCCCGGATCGACACCCAGCAGCAGAACGTGACGCCTGCTACTGGGTCTAAGAGACAGTAGAAAGATGGATGAAGACTCAGTGGTGATTTGTTGACAGATGAAGGAATATCATCCCCTGTGACTGGAGACACAGTAATCCGTTTCTTTGGGATTATTCAAGACAATCGGGAACTAATTTTGAGATGAGACTTTAAAGGGGGAATTTCCCGGACATCATGGCAAAGCCACATGAAATGAACCAAGAGGAAGGTCTAGAAAATGGAAAACAGAACAGAACTGTTGTTAAAGAGTAACGAAGGCCGAAAGTGGACTGTGTCTGGACAGAATACAAACACGGTGGTATGTTGGAGAAAACTGCCTCAATACAACACATGGCTCCCATTATTACTTTTGATAAGTGTTTCCTTGTACAGCAAAGCCAAAGAATATCAAGAATACTATGATATTTTACCAATTTTAGATGATGAGGTTAACAGTAATAGAACACATTTATTATTGAAGTTTTGCCTCGATTGTACTGGAAGCAAGGAAAGAGTTTGAGGTTCTTGTCAAGCCACCAAATCTTCTGAGGGCATAATAAATAGGAGAGCTGTTAACCAAAGATTTGGACTGAAGTAGTGGTGTTTTCCCATCCACACTACTCAAAGGATTACTCAAACCCCATGCACTAGTATATGGGCACAGAAACAAATATCTCTTTGTTATAAACATTATGTACACATTGATTGTCCTTTTCTGATGGATGGCACTTTATTGGTTCTTAAAGTGTGAAAATCGGTTTGCTTTTAGCATTTCAGAGCAGGTACTCTGAAGATTTCTCTTATCTTCATTTCATGATCCGTGATTGAACATTTGCTTCTGTTGCTGTAGAATGAAGACAGTAACTCTGTTGACAGCTTTGTGAAAACATTTTGGGAAATACACGTTCTTTCTGAGAGTTTGATGAGAGGCTCGATACCACTCTTATGTTTGGACCTTGAGCAAGGTGGTGATTAGCCTAGCTTAGCATAAAGACTCGACTCTTTCAAAAGCTCACTAACATTGTCTGCACACAGACATTAAAAAATATGTGGTTTTGAGGGGAGTTACATGGTGTAGATCAGGGATGGGGACCCCATGCTCCCGGAGGGCCACTGTCCTGCATGTTTTAGGTTTCTCCCTGCTCTAACACACCTGAGTCTAACGACTATTAAACCCCTGACAAGCTTCAGCTGCATGATAAGGAGCAGAGCATTAGAACCAGCGTTTTAGAGCAGAGAGAAACCTAAAACATGCAGGACAGTTGCTCTCCAGTAGCATGGTTCCCCACCCCAGGTGTAGATATTTCTTACAAACATGTGGTTGGCATTCAGCTGCAGGAGAAAGAAAGAGTTGTAGGGATGGCTCATGAGAACGGTGCCAGCTGAGTTGAGTGGTGCAGCTGGTACTTGTTGACTAATTACCTTCTCCTTTTAAATGCAATAGCATCCTGGACCTCTGATGACTGCCACACAGGCTTGTAAGATGTTGTTTGCTTAACTACAGCATGCCCCAGAGAAGACAACTTAGCGCGCGTTGTGTTATTTATGTTTGAAGTGTGTCAGCAGTCGTGTAAATATAAAGAACATCGTCTGTGAACGGATCAGACCGTCCTCGCAAAAAAAAAAAAAACGTGATCGTGATGTTGTAGACCCATGGCGTAATTATGTCCGTAAGCCGATCTGTGATCTTTTCTGAAAAAAAAAAGTATTTTTATTGTAGTTTTCCCAGCGTTAACCATGTTTTGGGAGACTTTGTCAACTGTTGGTTTGGTATGAGGACGTGTCGTGTTTGTGTTCTCTTTGTTGGTAGAACTCACAGTGGCAGATTTTATCCATATCTGTGCAGAGCATCTCCAGAAAACTGCAAAGAAGTAATACAGCACATAACCCCCTGTAACTACATTTAATTTCGTTCAATATTTAACATTACACAAACAAGTTACAACATGTAAATGGTAAGATTTAGAGGTGCTGGTAGGCATATGTTTTTTTATTTGTTATAAAATATTTTGTTTCCCTGCCTCTAGCTTCTATGCTTAGTGCCTCTGGACATGAGTATCATCTTACTTTTAGAAAGAAAGAAAATAAGTATATTGAACTAAAGAGGTTTGAAGACTAGGAAGGTTATTAAAGGTATTCCATACAAAAATAAATGTTATGTAAACACATCAAATAATAAAAACAACAAAGTTGCAGTTTTTCTTTTTTCTGCATCAGGAGTGTCAGACATTTGCTTCAGTTTCTACTTTAACACTTGAGATAGCAGAGTAATGGCTTATCAGAGAGTTTAGGCCTTATGCTACACATACATAACCATTTATATCACAGAAAAATATGTCTCACTAAAAGGGAAACATACTATTTTTGTAAACCTTTGTGTTGTAATGAAATGCGACTGGTTTGCATCGAACTTCAATAAAGCTTTTTTTCAACAGACTGGTGTCCCACTGTCCTTCCACAGCGCTATTGTTTAGCTGCGAGAGAAAGGGAGCGGTCATTAACACAAAACACATGTCAAACCCCTCCTATTAGATTTTTGAGGTTTGCTCGCACTGAAGATATACACTTGGCTATATTTACTTTGTTTTATCATGGGTACAATAATATTTTCCAGTTCATAGAGTTTGAAATGCCTTGGATGCAGATATTCAAAAAATGATACATTTTTAACTGCTCCAAATCATAAATTTTCTGCTAAAACCAAGCATTTATCCTCTTCAAAATGCTTTTTAGAATATTTCTAAGTGACAGTCAGCAAGCATTAATGTCTGAAACAGGTGTTTGTGGGTGTGTTGTAAAAAATACAGCTGATAATAACCTCCCTGCAGCAGGCTGCCCTGAACTCCTCCTGACTGATACTTTGTCATTTCCCTCTCAATCTCCGTGCTGGAGCACGGCAGGCCTTGTGGGATGTTAGGAACCTGATCTCGAACAAAAACTTCCTTTAAAAGTCCACCCAAATCCCCTATTCCTGCAGTCCTCATAACTGTTACTTATGAGTGTGGAACATGTGCTCTAAATCACTCACAGTTTTCACTTCGGAAACCTAAAGCAAGAGCGTGAAATTGCTGTTGTTTCTGATCTATGAAGCAGGAAAATAAATGGCATGATGTAAAATCCAGGATTAGACTTGTATAAGTCTGAATAGTTGAATGCTTTATTCACATGTCAAGATGTCTTCAATCTCACTAGCACCGTTTCTCTGCTCGTGGTGAGGGAGACCTCCTGCAGACATTCCCACGTGTGGCGCCATAAATCACCAGACTGTTGCCAAATTGTTGGACAGGGCACAACGTGACAGATGTCACCACATGCAGCCACAAGAGAGAAAGCAAAAAGGCAATGGAAAAAAGAGGGAGAACTGATGGAAAATGTGAAAAGGAGGAGGAATGCAGGAAGAAGTAACTTAAACCAAATAGATATGACCAATGATTAGTGATTGATGAAATATAGCTATTAATGTCAGTACAATTTTAAATTTGACCTGCCACACAGGAAGTGATTTAAAGGTCCCATATGCTCATTTTCAGATTCAAATTTGTGTTTTAGGTTTCTATTAGAACATGCTTACATGCTTTAATGTGCCTGTATTCACCTTCTGTCTGAAATGCTCCATTTTAGCGCCTGTCTCTTTAAGACCCCGTCCTCTGATTGGTCAGTGTTTCCGGGTCTTCCGCATCTGTCCCCTCGGAGTCTCTGCACTGTCATTGCAGTTGGGAAATAACTGCTCTGCACGGCACTGTAGTGGCACTTTACATAGTATAGTTGTGACATCACAGAAATCCTGACGATTTCGCTGTGGTGTTTTGATACTTTAGAAACCTTTTATATTGTAAAACCTATGTCTTCTAAAGTTACTTCAGTATGTAATTTACCTGGTCGGTGAAGAGCAGCTATTCATCCAACTAGAGCTATATTTACGCAGCAGAACATGTGAGTAACCCAACCCGACTCTGAGAAACTCTTATTACTAATCCACTGCAACAGTTTCCCGTGTGTTAATAGACGTTTGATTCGGCCAATCACTGGAGAGCAGTGATGGATCTCCCCTGCCGCAAAAAGAAGATAACAGGTAAAGTGGAATTTGGTGCTGAGTGGTGCTCATCAGGGATTATTGAAACTGGAGCAGGTGCAGGAGATTATCAATTAAAAGTTTCTCCGAGTCAAATGCAAAAAGGATTTATGGAGCTTCACGTCCTATGGAAAATATTGTAAATACCAAAAGCCAACGGGAAAATGTCACATGAATAGGTAGAGGTAATTGCCACTGGGGAGCTGGTAGAATATTTTTATACACGAGTTGCCGAGATGAGATAACCTTTGACCTTTTTAACATGGCGGAGCGCAACGCAAGAGTCTTGAATGCTATTAAACCTTTTCTGCTGCTGTTAACGTATCGTTTTTGTAGCCTATACAATGTTGTGGCTTAGACAATTTCAATATCATGTGCTAACACTTTGTGTGCTTTGTAAGAAAACGTTGTTTTTTAAACAGATGCTAGCTAGCAGGTCAAGATCTGTGGGTCAGCCATGTTTCATTTCACTACGACAACAAAAGCACTTGAACACAACGCACTGGTAATTTCTAGTTCACAAATGGAAAGGACCATCTTTTCCATAGCACATGAAGGCAACTGTGCACTCGCAGAGTTGGCCAAGAAATGAATCAGTGCAGCTTTAACTGTGAAAAAGTGGCAGTTGAGGTTTGACAATGCTACGGTAATAAAAATACTAAAATTCATATTATGACCTTGTCTTGATAATTCATTTCTACATCAATATTGTACCTTTTATAGCGACTTTTCCAGCTCTATCCAGATCATATCAGTTACAGAAACATGCAGTGATTCATGTTTAACACTGTCAGACCATCAATCTGACGTGCACTTCAGTAATACGGGAAAAGGGGGCTTGGGAACCAGGGCCTGTTTACATTGGCAGGAATCACTTGTTAATTTCGGTTTGCTGTGCACACCACATGCTTACTTACAAGGTATACTGTATTTGAGAACTTTAAAACTGCCCGAGGCCGCTGGAGGGGGATTTTTGGAGGAGCTTAATTATTGCTTTTCTACTTATTATAGTGGCTCAGCATCTGTGGTCCTAGAGAACAAAAGACACCACAAATATTCGTCAAGATTCAAACCTCTGTCGTGTCATGATTTTAGTGGCTCAGAAAACCAGCAGTGTTTGTAATGGGCGTTTTGGGAAGGTTTAAATAACCTGAAGGTAGCAGGCTGTAAGTACTGTCAAAATCTAGAGAAGTTTGTACTAATACCTGCGAAAACGAGTGCAATATTACATTTGTATATAACACATGTGATCAAAAGCCAGGAAGTGCAGGGCTGACGATGAAGAGGAAGTCAGGAGGTGTAGCATAAAGAGCGACAAAGTCCACACAGAGAGGAGGCTGGGATGGATGGGTCAAACAAACACAGGATGCTCCCCCAGGAAACCGCTTTTTGTGTCCCATGTAAAAGTGAAAGTCAATGGTGACTAATTTTACAGTACTTTTATTATGTAACTTACTGTACGTACTTAACTAACGCCATGGTTTGTAAGTTATGTAACAAATTATAACTAATAACTATTTGAACCCAAACCACAATCTTTCATGAAACTACTAAGATATCATACAAATTGTTTTATGAGGATAGGTGATTCCATGTACAATTCATTTTAACCGAAAATACTATCTCTCCCTAAACCTAACCAAGCAGTTTAGTCACCCGGACAGATTCTTTCACTGGCCCACTGATCGGTCTTCTTGTTGGACATTTGTAGGATAACACAAATGAAGATGAAATTGTGCAAAGTAAACCGTCATATGAGGGTACGTTGAGTTTAAACTTGAAAATCTCTAACATGGACAGAGAGACAGAGAGTCTAAGGAAGTGAAGTAGTGTGATAAGTGGGGGCATGGTGAGCTGAATCTGTGGTGAAAAACATCAGGCCGAGCCAGCAGAAACCTGAAGGCCAGATGTGCTTTCTGGAACCTCTGCCAGGTCCAACTTTCCCAGGTGGAATATATTTCACCGCTTCTCGTGATTTTCTCACCCCAGAGGCTTAGCAGCAAGCTGAAAGCTCTAACTTCATGATTTATTTTTTCTGAGAGCCATTAATGACCAGGATGTAACACCTCCCTCTGCATGAACATTTGGACGATGATTGGCT
The DNA here is from genome assembly GCF_963691815.1 of Echiichthys vipera. Taxonomy (NCBI): domain Eukaryota; kingdom Metazoa; phylum Chordata; class Actinopteri; order Perciformes; family Trachinidae; genus Echiichthys; species Echiichthys vipera. The sequence goes on along the minus strand of NC_139844.1, from coordinate 14,828,210 downwards.
ATGAAGGGGATGGAGTATCTGTGATGTTCTGTAGTGGTTTGCACCCCACAGGACCAGTGCTTTCTGCTGGCTCACTGATGTCTCTTTTCCCCAAAAATCCCACTTTAAACACAATTGAGATTTCACTGATGTTTAGACATGTTTTCACAGAAATGCTGGCTTTTACTGCTACATTAACCCATACAGTCTGTTAAATGTGGTTATAAATGGGGGCTGATGGATACTGACTTTGAACTGGATCAATATTGGCAGCAGTCATAGGTCCGCCACTTTGGTCCAAACTGAACATGTTTGCCAGTTAATGAATCCTACTGCCTTTGGCAATCCCTTGACTTTAAACTATTGGCATTAAATCTGGTGTAGATTAGAGGATGACACATCATTGACACAACATTGACTCCAACTCCCGTTTGAAACCTCATGAGGTTGTGTGTCTTGCAACGACCTGTTGCAAAGTGCGTTGTCAGTATATGTCATTACGCTTGTCAGTGATTGGCTGCATACAAAAACAAGGATAGCTCCATGGCAACGACCAGGAAGAAGGACCAGACGGAAGAGAAGTAGATCAACAATAGCCTTTATTTATATTATGACCATATGTTAAAAAAAAACGTCGACACAGCAGGTCTTAATGTACAATTCCGATTTATCGCTCAACTCTGTTTTTTTGTTTGTATGTTCACATTACGTCTTTAAATGCAGCCTGTTTACGGATTGCTGTGTGAACAGCTCACACTCCTGAAGTGACCTGCATGCACAATTGATCATTGATGACATCATGCCAGAGCAGTGTTCACAGAAGCAAACATGGCAACGACAACAAGTATTGTAGGACTTTATGGCCTCGTTTGGACATTTCTAAAGAAATGCTATCAAAAACAGATCGGTTAGGAGAAGACTCTTCACTTCATTTCACTATCCCTCCACTGGCCGCCTGCTTCACTGCTGTCCTCCATTTTTGTTTTGATTTTTTTTTCAATCAATTTTATTTGTCATTCATTTACGAAACAGTGCAGCTTGGGTCAGAATGACGTCAAAGTCGCATTAAATCCGACCTGGCTGTTCAGGTTGCAGTCGCGTTCAAAAACATCTGTTACCTATCCGATTCAGTACCATATTTAAAAGTGGCCTAATACTGATTAAAAAATGTCAGATTCAGTGCAACTTGTGCAAATCAGATACATATGTCACATATGAGCAAAAAAATCGGATTCAGATCATTTGTCACTGCAGTGTGAACGTTGCCTTTTACTCATCAGTAGTAGATCAGTAGTGAAAGTCACTCTCGAATCGAGGGACTTGTGTGTGTAAAAATTGTCACTCTCTAGTGTAGACATCAACGTTACCCTAATTGTAAAAACTTTTTCACACAGCCCATTCTGGTTCCCAGGGCGTGAAATACCAACACTTTGTCCTCCGGCATTTAATACTGACAAGTCACCCTTGAATATCTATATGTGATGCACGAGGCTTTGAACTGTAAACTCATCCACGGCAGAAAACAGTGACTAGAGTGGAGCACCACGAACAGACCGCAAACTGCGTCAGACTTGATGTGTCCGGACAGGGACAATACCAGTGAACGGTGTCCAACTGTTGACACAGCTGATCACTGGATGTGGTCAGATATTCATTAACTGTTAGGGCCATGTTTATTCTCAATAATCACTGACTGCTTACATTAAAACAGCAGTGGCAATTGAACCCTTCACCTCTGCAGCGTTCATTAACCTCACAGCTTTGTAACTCCTGTCAAAGCTTTTCTCTTCTGTTCTTTGAGATAAGTTTAAAAAGTAAAAATCTCCATGCAGAATATAGGATTTATATTTTATACTCTTTATATTTCATGTTTTCTCTCAGCCGTCTGTCACTGTGATTCCCAGGTCAGGTTGTGTAATTTTCAGTCATGATGACAAATAAAGGAGTGGAGAGGGAGGTGACACACAGGGAGACATTACCTAACCTGTACCAGTGCACACACACACACACACCTTGACACGTGCACATATACACACAATTTGAGACGTTAGCTAAGCGTTGACTTGACAGGCCCCAAAGAGCTCATTACGTAGACAGCTGTAAAAACACACTTGGCCTTTCACTCTGGCTCAGGTAACCATTATTGTGTGTGTATGTGTGTGTGTGTGTGTGTGTGTGTGTGTGTGTGTGTGTGTGGAGAGAGATCACGTCTCCAATTTGTGATGTGAGTCAGCAAGTAACTCTGAAAATAAGGATTGAATGATTGAAATGCAGTATTCCCCTTCTGTTGAGTCCTGCCCCCCTTGGTTACTGTTGCTAGGACTGGCGAGCCTTCTCACCCAACATGTCAATATGCCGTTTCCAATGATATCAGTCAGTGATATTTTAAAGGAAATGACAGCACATTTCTGGAATAATAGTTATGAAATATAAGAGAGAGGTTGACCGAATGGACAAAAGAAATGCAATTGAGAGTTACATTCACAGTTCAATGTTAAATTGTCGGCAGAATGTTGTGACTAAAAAGGACATTTAAATCAACGTCCTTCGTCCCACGTCTTGACAATTCATGTAAAGGACCAATGCTCTTGCACAGCAGGGTAAGTCAGTATATTGTTGTATTAAAGCTAACGTTTAGCTTTCAACTTCTAGCTGTACGCTGTTAGCAACACAGGCTGGTTTTAGTACAAAAAGCTAGCGTGTAAATACATAAAACCGGGGTAGACCCACTTGCGCTTACATCAAAGGATAAAATACAATACAAGAAAACAATTTGGTTGTATGAGTACGTCATTTTTGGGAGAGCAGGCAGGCTGATAAGTTTAGATGAGGATGGTGTGTTTGCGTAGCTCCACTGTTGTAGGCAGTGGCGGATTAAGGTGGTAAGGTGTTTGGGCCCCCCTCATTATTAAGCATGTTTTATCAGAAAAAACCCGCTAGAAAAGATGTGGGAAGAGTCCGCAACCTTGAAAAATCCTGTCAACTCAGAAATCTATTTTAGTAGATCTTGGTCTTACTGTTCTTTCAGTCGTTGTGATATTCTTTTTCATGCTCTATCACATTTCCTGTCTTACATTTTGCTGCTGTACTGTGTAGTGACAGTGAGTGACGTATCATTTGACAACAAATCTGACCTTTTAACCCGTCAACATGATGGCAGCTGATTGGGTAAATGTGTCCCATAGCTATCCCATCAGCGACTTGACATTTCAAAAAATGTTTCTAAGGGCACCAAAAGTTTTTTTCCCTAGTGTAGTAAATTAAATTATTTTTAAAATGGTCTGGCCAATCCGGGGCCCCTTCATACCTGGGGCCCCTAGGCTGCAGCCTAGGCCAGCCTGTGCATTAATCCGCCTCTGGCTGTAGGAGATGAGAATGAAAACACATCCAACACATACGACCACTAATGCACATACGACCGCATCACCCACTGCAGAGGAAAAAACAACCCGTTAATTTCACTCTTGTGTTTTGAAAGGTGCTGTATTAAAAAAAAAAATCACGAAATATAGTATTATTATTATTATTTTAAATATGCATTTCCAATTATTATTTTTTTTTTTTTCATTCAGATCGGACAGATATTCGATCTGCCCAAATGCATGAATTGACTCAGTGAATTGTGAAGTGCAGCAGTGCTACATAACAAACAACTTTGAAACCTTTGTTGTGGGATACACAAATACATCATAAAGATACAGACTTGCAATTTTCACATCTCTCACCGGTTAGCTTGAGCAGCGGCCCGGCTCCTGATCCGCTCTCTGAGACTGTTTTCCTCCACTAGAGGAAAAATGACTCGCCTGCAAAACAGCTTCTTACAAAGTTGCTCTGAAGTGCTTTCAATAAGTAACCTAACATTTCATAGAGAGACTAAATTAAAGTAATATATGTTTGTTTGCTTTGCATGGCAGCAGGGGAAAATGAGGTCTTGTATTATTATAACCATGTGTTTGGAGTTTGGAGTGAAGCTGCAGCCCACGAGGAAGATTAGTCTGCAGTCACCGGCTGCAGGACATTGGCTGATTTGTTTTCCTTCATTTTATTTCTGGCACATTGCTCCAGCGTGTCCCGTACTGGCTCCAGAAACTGTCGTGTGAACTGGTTCTCTTTTTAAATGCTTATTTTTATTAAGGTTAATTCCAATGAAATGCTTCGTCCCAGTTATTGAAGCCTGGCGAGAAACTGTAATGAGTCACGCCTCCGAAGCAGAAATCAGAACATTACAAGACAAATGTGCGGCGACTTATCCAATTAAAACATAAATTGCAGAGCATTGTGATAAACATAGTTAGCTTTGTTTGTTTTGTTTTGTTTTGTAAGAATAAAACAGTTTTTATGTCAACATTTCCATCAATAAGTTTAAGGATGTTTTGTTTGGTTGGTTGTTTTTTGGGATTTAGTCATTAAGGTGGAAATTTGGTCATGTGATCTCCTCTTCTGCAATCTGAGATGTTTTGTTTATGAACTACATTTGCCATCTTTGCTTTGCCAGTTTATTATGTGGGTCGCTGGGTTTTCTCTCTCTTTTTCTTGTTTGGTAAAACAGCCGTTGGAGTCATGCAGCGCCCACATGGCAGACAGCTGTGGTAAACGAGAGGACGAGCCGTGACAGTTTATCAACAGTAAAAACCAGCAATTTATTATTGAAATAAAAACACATTACTCTTCTTCTTTGCCATCGTCTATAAACCCTCCTCAACTCAGTCGCAAATTACTTTTGACAGTTTGCAACCAGAGACACCAGAGTTTTTTTCTTTTGGGTTTTCTGTTGCTATAGATAGAAGAGGTTGCAGGTTACGATGTTGTGGGCCTAAGTTTATATTCATGCATATTCCTAGACTGATGATTTATTGGTTATTATTAAGAGGACTGTGTTTTCTGGTTTGCTGTTTGCTATGTTTTTTACCTGGTTCGAATGCTATCAGCTGATTGAATGGGCCTTCTCTACCTCCTAGTTAGCTCAGTGGGCTGTTAGCATCCATTGGTAAGCATCCGCGTCACTCTCAACTGCTCAACCAGGATGCTATAAGATGACGTAGTACAACAGTAGGGAGTAGTCTGTATTGAACAAGCCCCCACCAATGCGACTTCTTGTTGATCCAATAAAGAAGTGCCAAAAATGTCAGTTTTCTAAATGACCCCGATGTTAAACAGGCCGTTTTTACA